>NW_008623470.1:375-35797 GCF_000691845.1 Merops nubicus | reverse complement strand
CCAACATGACCTTGAATATTTCCAGGGTTGTGATATCCATGGCTTATTATTGTCCATAATTTTAAATGAAAAAGCTTATTATTTTTAGTATCATTGTCAGTCTTTGCCCTTTTTCTCATCTGGTCATGGTTATTCTTCCACCACATAAGGTCATCTTCATAAAATCACTTAGATATGAACTAATAAAGCTGATTGAATCTGCAGATAGCCTGAAATAATGGGCTTTAATGATATGAAAGTCCCTGTATGTGTAAACAAACTCCTAAGATAATACTATCATTACTGTTTATTTATCAAAATAGGGAAAAATGTTTCTGTTTTGGTCAAAGAATGGAAAAGAATGGCTCCGCCGAAATTGGATTTTTCTTTTGTCAGACATTGGATTTTCATTTTGGATCAACAAGTTGACAGAAATTGAGCCATGAGTGAAGCACAGCACAGAACAAGTATTCTTTCCATCTGCCTGCTGCAGCTACCTGTGAGCACAGGCCAGGATCTCTGCCTCACTGCATCAGCCAAAAAACCCCTCCTCTGCTTTGGAGTAGGCAAGCATGATGTCACAAAGTTAAATAGGGCAGAAAAGCAAGAAAAGGAAAGAAATGAGGGAGAAAATGTATGTTTAAGAGGCCTATGTTTTAATGTCTTCCAACTGGAAAAGCCAGAACTTAATAAAAAAGCAGGAAGGTTTAAGTTAACAATGTTCCCTTATTTTGCCCCCTTGAGAAAATAACTGGTGACTCCAGAATTTAAAGGTTCTTTTTTTATTACTAGGTAACACAGAGGCCAAATTAAAAGTGATTCCCCAACTTCCACAGCTATGCTTCTTCACCTCTGTCAGCTCTTGATGCATCAGAGGATTGCAGTGTGCCTGTTTTGGATCTCTGAAGCAGAACACTTGCAGATGCTACCCATAAGAATGCATATTAGGAGAGTATGTGTAAGTTCTTCTTTCTTTTTTTGCAAAAATTACATGCCAGAGACAAGAATTTAAGACTTGTCTTTCTGTTTTCTGTGAAAGCAGTGGATAGGCCACAAATAAGCATTAGGAATATACCAGATTTCTGAAATAACAGATGCCTTTTATTGAGATTTGGTTTATGCTGGTACCATAGAAGTGAAATGGTTAAATAATTTTGCCTTCTGTTGAAACAATATATAACCTCTTCGTTATTATGCATAGCTTTCATGCATACTATTTGAAGATACAGTGATTTATCCAGCTGGTTTCTTATATAATCTTGAGGTATAAATTTATATAGTGGGAGTTTTAGTGTATTTATGATGCATAGTAAATTGTATTTAAAAAGTAACTTGTGCAATATATTATGCAGTCTTGCTTTAAACTGTTCACTCAACACATACACAGAAGCATAAGAACTGATCCAGATTTTCTGTTCTGAACTTCAAAAAATGAGTGGAAACATAAGACATTGCAAAAAATCCCTAATTCCCTCCGCTGAGGACTTATGTTGTGAAACATTTTGGTTCTGTATGAGAAAAACACTTTTTTGGGGCCACTCTAGCTGAAATCAGTGCTGAGGTATGAGAGTGTCTACACAAAGATGATGTGTGAGGAAGAGAGTAGTAGAGGAGAACTGGGTTTCTATGTCAGAAAACACAAGGATCACTAATTTAGGTGCATGATCATTGCCTGAATTAACTGCTTCAACAGCTCAACTTTTTCTGTCTAATTCCCTGAAAAAGCCTTGTAGTTTTTTTATATTTTCTGCTTTAATGATGGCCAGTTGCTGATATATTTCCATAAGTGCTGCTTTTGAAAATTGTGTAGTTTTACAGCAGTCTAATTAAATTAAAAACTTTTTTTTTTAACTATAGGTTGTCCATCCCATACCTCTGTATGATCCAAAACTGGAAAAACCTCTAGACTACCATTTTACACACACTTGACTTTGGTGGAGTCACCATCCCTACAATGATTAAAATTAAAAAATTGTGTGGATGGACATGGTTTAGTGGTCATGGTAGTGTTGGGTTGATGTTTGGACTTGATGATCTTACAGGTCTTTTCCAACCTTAATGACTTCATGATTATATGGATTCTATGACATCCCCAAAGTCACTAAAGACTTTCAAGTGTATAAACACCTACATGTGGGCCACATGTAAAGCTCTCAGATATCTAACTCCACAAATGCTTAACTCTTTGGTTCAGGGCAAAGCCCCATTTTTAACTGAGGTGTTGCCTTGTCTGCCTTGTGAATGGGGAAGAATAAATTGGATTACCCAGGGGATAAACTCTCTACCTGCAGTTTAGAGAATGAACAACCAAATCCTACCCACTGAGATAATTTTGCTATGCTAACAATTTTCTTCTGTATTTATAACAGATAGCTCACGTAATGCAGAAGTGTTGAAGCCTATCATACATAGGTTCCTGGTTTTTACCTAAATCTAAATTTAGGAATTTGGAATTTACCTAAAGCACAGAGATTGAAGATAAGGGTTTTTCATACTGCCTCGAAGCAGCAGCACCAGGTGCAGCTCTTTCAAACTATTAAATCTTCTTGGTATAATCTAGAACAGAATATGGTCCATGAAGAAAAACAAAATTCAACCTTAAATTATACATATTTTCCAGACAATATGGCTTATCTAACAAATTTCCTTAGTGAATGTGAAGAAAAGAGAGAAATGAGTCAGGCATTCCCATCTAAATTCAAGATATAAAGGTCCTGAGTCAGCAAAAGTGTTGTTCTTAGCTACTGGAGTGTCCTACTTGCTGATGAAGAAAACTGCTGGTATGTTGAGAAATCTCCTAAGGTTTCTGTCACCCTTCACTGAAGCCCTGGTTAGAGGTCTGTGACTAGGGATCTAGAGATGTCTGTGAGGGTTTGAAGTGATTTTACTTTATGCTGAACACAAAGTGAAAGAGCAGAAGTGGCGGATCCTAAAAGGTCCCAAAATCTCAGGAGCCACTGTGCAGCTCAAAAGCAGCCACAGTGAAGGTGATGGTTGGAGAAGCACTTGGAAAAACCTGTGAGAAGTCAAGACTCTGTGAACTAACTTGTGCAAATTACTTTTTATTTTTTTAATTTATTTTTTTTCTGGGAGCTGTTACAGTAGGCAGCAATTAGGACAATCAGGCTGGGACTCTGGTTTGCCTTATTTTGGGTGGAATGAGCATTTGGAAGGAACTGGCAAATGTCTCAAGGTCTTTCCTTGAGCCTTTACAACATAAAGAATGAGAATAAAAAACCAGATTGTTTCACATGGTATTTTAGCTCCCCTCCAGCTTCCAGCTTGCACGTTTCTTGTGATATCTTAACCCATCACAAGCTAGGATTCTTTCTGATTAATTTGATAAAAATTAACACTTAGTTCAAAGATGACCCTGCCTTGTCTGAAAAAAAACAATGAATAAACCCAGATTCCTCACTTGGTATCCAAAGGGTTTTGGAATCACATGTACACTTCATTCTTTCTCTGTATAGATTATACAGCTGTTTTATTTTAAGACTTGCTTGGGCATAATTGGGTATTCAGGGTCATTGTCTGTTCCAGTTTGGACAGGCATGGTCCTAATTTGGGTAAATATATCTTGATCAAAAAGACCAAGAAATGGAAAATGTCCTTAGTTTGGTAAAATGATAGTGATTCTTAGGGCTCAGGAAGCTGATGGTCACAAATTACCCCAATACCTTTTCTTAACTCCTAAAATAGTTTTAAAAATCAACAATAAACAACTCAGCTTCTCAGTTAGTAACCATGAAAAATATTGGAACAGAAGGGGTCAAAGTAACATGATAAGCAAGCTACGCTGTAAAATCTCCACAAGAATGAGTTTACTGGGAGTCTTTTATTCCTCTTGAATAGATCTTCTTGGTCATTTCTCCTGAAATATAAATAAACAAACAAATGCATGGGGAGAACTGCCACCATGCTGGCCTCCTGCTGGGTTATGGCTCAACTCTGTCAGCAGTGAGTGGTAGCTGGCCACAAAAACTATTCCATGGCATGGGAACTTATTTATCATTACTTAAATTAAATAAATACATGCTTCTCCTCAGAGGAAAATTGTTGGGAAATTTCTAGAGCTTTCATTTCCAAGATTTTTTTTTAATTTTTTTTTTTTGGTCCAGTGAGGTCAATTTGATTTTTTTTTTTTTTTCTTCTGAGGAAGGAGGTTTTTGTTTGGTTTTGTTTTACAGGGCCCATAGTGACTACTTACAGAAGTTGTTTACTTTTTTATAATAGCTAAACTGTCACTGGAGTTTTAAACTGTCAACCTCATCTTCTTTCCTTTCTTTCCTTTTTCTTTCCTTTCCTTTCTCCTTTCCTTTCTCCTTTCCTTTTTCCTTTCCTTACTCCTTTCCTTTTTCCTTTCCTTTCCTTTCTCCTTTCCTTTCTCCTTTCCTTTTTCCTTTCTCCTTTCCTTTCTCCTTTCCCCTTTCCTTTCTCCTTTCCTTTTTCCTTTCCTTTCCTTTCCTTTCCTTTCCTTTCCTTTCTCCTTTCCTTTCTCCTTTCCTTTTTCCTTTCTCCTTTTCTTTCTCCTTTCCCCTTTCCTTTCTCCTTTTTCCTTTCCTTTCCTTTCCTTTCCTTTCCTTTCCTTTCCTTTCCTTTCCTTTCCTTTCCTTTCCTTTCCTTTCCTTTCCTTTCCTTTCCTTTCCTTTCCTTTCCTTTCCTTTCCTTTCCTTTCCTTTCCTTTCCTTTCCTTTCCTTTCCTTTCCTTTCCTTTCCTTTCCTTTCCTTTCCTTTCCTTTCCTTTCCTTTCCTTTCCTTTCCTTTCCTTTCCTTTCCTTTCCTCATGCAGACCCAGCAACCAGATTCCCCAAATCCCTGTTAAGAGACAGCAGAAATCATACACTTGCAAAGAATTAGGGCTTCATCCTCTCTAAAGTCTTATACAGAATGTGTTTGTTTTAGTTCCTCTAGATCATCAAAGCACTACTGAGTGATAAAAGTACCTTTTAGAAAACTAAGTGCCTTTTGACTAAAACTTTATAAATGTAACCACCTCATTAACATCACTCATTGTCTTTCCTCAACACAAACATGTGCAAGTTGTGGTAAAATATTTAAAGAGACTGTAACTACAAATAAGTCAGAAGGAAATAAGAAATAGGAGGTAATTTATTAGTACACAATGAATGTCTAGAGAAAAAAAGGAATTAAAATGTCCAAAGAAGCTCTTTATTCACGAGGTAAAGGTATTTATGTGAAAAGGCAAACCAAAGAAAATTCCAAAATGATAAGTCTGTTCTTCTCCCTCCTTCTCTTTAGTTACAGTGTGTGTTTGGTCACAATTTAAAGACAACCAACAAAGTTGTCAACTTTTAGAGCTGTACCTGTTTGCTGGCTATTTTCATGTACAATGCCTGGCATGTGAGGACTCTTCTACAAATAAAGCTATTCTTTAGGTTAGAGGTTTCCATGCTGAAGGTATGTGGGTGCAAACAAACTTGTCAGTTTAAGTAACCATTTCTCTGACTTTTTACCCCCAAACAATAGCCTATAGCTTTAACCTTTGATATCTGATGCACAAATAAGTTGGGAGTTCCTCCCTTCCAGAATAGGCTTTAATTTAAATTTCTTCCCCAAGCTCATCATTCATGTTACCCAATCAAAAGGTGTTAGGGCTGCTATCTTGCTGCTGCTCAAGAATTCATCAGTATTATAAGTGGTCCCCTGTAGAATGATTCTTTTCTTTTGCTACTCCTGCATTTTGAAGAATGAAATCTCTATTAATATTTTCCTGTGAAACTGGGAAACACACTCCTTGCTCTCATTAATACCACTCTACATGTTAGAGGTTGTGCTGTGCTAGACATAGAATGCTCCACAGTAAAAAGACTAGACTTCCTATAATAAATATTGAGTAGATAGCAAAATCAGAATCCATTTTTCTTAAGAGTTGTAATATTGACATTGCAAAAGTCAAATTAAATAGAGCCATGAACACACACCCTGGAATAGATTTTCAATACTTGAAGAGCATCATCACACAGAGAAATATTTTATGACACTCAGGATATTTTAGAAGAATGAAGAAAGTAGAAGTGAAAAAGGGAGAAATTATGTATGGAGGGTTAAATAAATTGTGAGGGTTTTTATTTTAGCTAAATAATCCACAGCACTGTGGCTGGATTCACCTTTGCCTACAACCCTTTTTTATCTGGAGCCATGTGTTTGAATTGGAACAAAAAGATGAGCTCATTTGTACTAAAAGGACAATCAGGACCCATCTAAAACTTCTTCCTTTCTTCTTTGTTAACCCTTCCTCCTCCTTTTTCCTCACCTGCTGTTGCTTTTAAGGTTATTATAAGGTTTCTTCATGAGGTCATAGCTGGGAAATGAGAGTTTTATTTAAAAACTTGGAAATAAATGGAAATAAAATCTTCAACCTGTCTGATTCATGCTGTTGTAGCTAAAGCAGTGTTAGCCAAGGTAGGAGATCTCATGGAGCCTCTCCTGTAAGACATATATCTTTATTTCTGCTATTTCTATGTTCCATTTAGATGACATTGTTTCTTGTCCTTCCATGTCTATTTGCTCCACCTGGGCACAGAAGAGTCAAGGGAACCTGAATCTTTGCTCCAAGCCCTTTTTATTCCTTGTTACTGCCTTTCACCCTTGCTCAAGTGCCATTCAGTTGGATTTGTTAATTATGGTAAAGGAGGCAATTTTTAAGACACTGGCTCTTTTTTGTCTGGGCCTGCTGTATCTGAATGTCATTGCTGGGTTGAACAGCAACATCCAAGCCTACCATTCAGGCATTAGCATTATTTTCATGCAGGAGGTGACATTGAGCCACAGGCCTCCTCTTGCTTCCACATGCATTATAGATGAAGAACGTGTCAAAACTTCTCAGACTCCATTGTCTCTGATCTGTATTTGAGAGATATCACAACATGCAGGAGTGTGGAGAGAAACTTCTCCAAGGACTTTCCTATCCTGCTTAATAGAGTACCACATCTTCAGGAAAAAAACAAAATAAAGCAAACAAAAAGAAGAAAAATCCTTGCTTCTTCCTGGCAAACGAAGGCCCCTGTGGTGGCTAACGGGTGGCAATTATATGCTAGTGGAGTCTGTCCACTTCCAGTCTTCCTCTGAGACCCACTAAGCAGGGTCTTGAATAGCAACACCCCATCTGGGAACCCACACATCTTGCAAATTATCAGCTGATTGGTACTTCTGCCTCTATCAGAAAACGTTAACTCAAAGAATTTTCGGCCTCTGCATCGTATCAGCAACACCTTGGACAACAGATTTAAAAGAAATCTTCAAAAGGGTTTTCTATTTAAGTTATTTATTCATTTAATTCCCATTAAAAGGTAAGCCAGATTTATTCCAGTTGCACTTAACATCCTCTCGACTTGTGATAAATTCCATCTGTATAAACACACCTGTGCGAGAGGAACAGCACACAGAGGTCTGCAGATGTTAAATAAAGTGTAAAAGGAAATGTTTCAGGTGGGTTTTATCTCAGTAAACTTTACAGCAATATTGCACTCCAAAGACGGATGCTCCATGCCAGCTGAACGCTTCGTGGCTGAACCCTGCTTCTGTAAAAGGCCTTTTTCTAGTCAGATTTTGCTGTGTATACATCCCCCCACAATGTTTATTTGACCTTTCAGTAAATTGTTGACATGGTGCAGTCTCCAGGTTTATTTTTTTTTTCAGGACAAGACTCCTTGTCCATGAAGAAAGTGTCATGTGTCTGATCCTGCTTTGAATCCCAGAGAAGAGGGGAGAAGAGGAAAATCTCTAACTCTCAGGCTTTGTGGCAAATGAGGTATAAAACACTTGATCAGCATAGAATAATATTTGGTAAAGACTCTTCTTCACCACAACCTAATTCAAACTGGTTAGACCAAGGTGCATGACTCTCAGATTGGCCAAGCAGGCAAATGTGGGAGATGTAGATGCTGTAGTGGGGCAAGTGGCTGTGAAGACCAGTGTGTGGGTCTCACATTCAGGGTATGACAGTTGGCAAGGATTAAGGTTAATATGAGTTGTTCTGACTTTAGAAGATAATAATACAAGTATCTTGTCTTTGATCAGCACCAGTGTGGCCAGCAGGAGCAGGACAGAGATGATCCATGTGGACTGGGCACTGGGGAGGCCACAGCTCAAATCCTGGGGTCAGTTTTGGGCCCCTCACTCCAAAAAGGACCTTGAGGGGCTGGAGAGTGGCCAGAGAAGAGCAACGGAGCTGCTGGGGAAGGGTCTAGAGCCCAAGTGTGGGGAGGAGCAGCTGAGGGAGCTGGGGGTGCTGAGCCTGGAGCAAAGGAGGCTCAGGGGAGACCTTCTGGCTCTGCACAGCTCCTGACAGGAGCCTGGAGCTGAGGGTGGTTGGGTTCTTCTCCCAAGGAACAAGGGACAGGACAAGAAGAAAGGGCTTCAAGTTGCCCCAGGGGAGGTTGAGGTTGTCCCTGAGGAACAATTCCTTCTTCAGAGGGGCTGCCCAGGGCAGTGGTGGAGTCCCCATCCTTAGAGAGATTGAAGGCCACCCAGATGTGGTGCTGGTGGATGTGGTGTAGTGGTGGACTTGACAGTGCTGGGTTGATGGTTGGACCTGATAACCTTGAAGATCTTTTCGAACCAGAATGATTCTATGATTCTATAATTTGAATTTTATATCAAAACACTTTGGATTGTAACTCTCTACTGGGCTATCTTTGTTACTCTGCACATTCTCTGTTCAACTTTTTAGCCAGAAATTCGCAAGATAGTGGAATTTTTATTTTCTTTATTTTCTTTTCCTCAGAATTGCACGCTGCACCTTTCTATTAATGAATGACATGATAAACACAGTTAGCTTAAAAATTTCACATGTATGGAGAGACTGCAGTTCTCCCATGGCCATTGTAAGTCCTTGAGAACCTTAATTTGTATTATGAATCACAGCAACTTCTCTTGAAACAGTACACTGCTGCTGATAAAGCAAAAAAATCCTTTTTAAGCAGCTCTGCTTCTGCCCAAGCTTAAGCAGGTGTTCATGGAAAACAGAAAACTTTTGAAAAGGACAGAATAAGAAGTGAAGAAAAATCAGGAAACCAAGTGAGTACATTTCCTGTTTTCTAGTGACGTTCTTAGACACAGCTGTCTATTTTGGCATGATGTAGCAACATAAGAAAAGAATCTTATAGTGATTTTTAGTGTAAAATAATTTAGTAGAAATATTTTTCATTTTCATATTTAACATTTATGAAAAATTTTGTAGCTAAAAGTAAGATCCAAAACTGGATTTATTGAGGAAAAGTTGTTTCCAGTGAACGTACATAATATGGGACTTGGGGTTTTCTTTTGCAAATTTTTTATTAGCTTTTTGGGTTCAGACTTTAAATGAAGGTGAATGATTCTAGAAAAAAAAAAAATCCCATTCACTTACATTCAGCCTTCTTCTGAACGGGTTCATACCCTGAGATTCAAGGTCCTCCAGTGAATATTGACAAAAACTACCTTCCAAATCAAAATTTTAAATTATCTATTTATGAAATGAGAGATGTTGTGTTGGAATGGAAATATTCAGGTCAGTTTTGCAATCAACTGTGTAAATCTTTACAATAAACTTTCTCCTAACATGCCATGCACCAAAAAGAAAATAAAAAGTAATTCTGAGCAAGAACAGGCTAAGATATCAGTGCACATCAGACAGGTGATGTTTCTTCAATAAACTAAATAATGGAAGTTCATTACTTGTCCCCAGTTTCCATGGTCATCATCAGTTTGCAACTCGCATGAAGAAGGCAGTGTTATTAACCTTAACCTTACTTATTTCTCTAATGTTTTCTTTCTAGTTATTTCTTTTTGCAACCCATCTGTCTTGTAGATGTTGAAGTCTATGGATGGACACAGACGTCAGATGCACAATAACCATTAACTTATTTTTCATGATAAATCTGAATTCCCATTACTACATGAAGAATCACCGAACCAGAAGACAAGGGCAGATTTTCTTCCCTACATTTTCCTATGGGGAGAATACATGAAAAAGGTAGGAAGAGAAATTTCCTGAAGGCCATGTAGGAGACAATGAATCAAATGTTTTTGCTATGATGAAAATGAGTCTTCATCTGCAGTACAAACTTTTGTTTTTTGGAGCTGTTGAGCACTCAGATTTTTTCACTAACCTCAGTGGGAGCTGAAAGAATCCAGGTCCTCTCAAACTTAATGCCATAAGAGTACAATCATACCCTCTAGAGGAATGGAAAGCAACATGCATATCTACACTATTATTGTGTATTTTATGTCTAGCATCAGCTTTGTTCTGAACACAAAATTATTTTATTGGCTTCTGAATGAAGATCATAACTATAGAAATCCAAATGCAATGTATTACTGAATATCTTTTCCTTTTTTCCTCCCACTTCTCTTGATTTGTTAAAAATGGCAGAGATTTTTGCACTGGAAATACCAGATGGTGATTTTCTAAACTACACTACTCCTTTTTTTTCCTCCTAACATTTAATTCGTTCCTTTTTGATGGGCTTGGCTCTGTTGTTACCACTCACAGCCCCTATATGATCAGCCTGGACTTCTTAGATTGGTATCCTGCTCTCCTGTGAAAAAAATAACCTATACTTTCAGAATTGTAGCTCTTTTACCTCCATACTCTGTTATCTTACCCACTGATATTTTTCTTTACCTCAAGAGTGATTTATCTTGAGATATATGAAACTGCACAATCACAATCCACATAAAGCCAGACACTTTTTTTCTTCTAGAGAAAATACTCCCTGATTTTTCAATCTTCTCCATCTTTCTATATCACCCATACTTCCTGCCATGTAATTCTTGTGCTTTACATGTTCAGCAGAGCACTTAAATACACTGTATGCAGCTGGGTCT
Source organism: Merops nubicus (assembly GCF_000691845.1). Taxonomy (NCBI): domain Eukaryota; kingdom Metazoa; phylum Chordata; class Aves; order Coraciiformes; family Meropidae; genus Merops; species Merops nubicus. The sequence goes on along the minus strand of NW_008623470.1, from coordinate 24,985 downwards.
GAATTCTTCTTGTCCAGAAAGAGTAAGAGATAAGATTTCCCCACAGACATGTGCTCCTGCCCAGATGCTAACAGGAATTTCATTGAGGTTATAAGTCCTTGCTGGTTTTCTACTTTACCATTGAGTTGTGCTTGACACTGGTTGGGCCCATGGCAGCAGCAGAATTACCTGGCTGAGGATTACCTCCTCAAGGATGATTTTAAAGTTACAACACTATAAAACACCTGTGAAAATTCATCTGGAGTTCAAGCCCAGCACTCGGGAGACGCAGCTCTTCTGCACCACTTTTATCTCTCCCTCCACAGGCTTATTATCTCCTCAGACATGACCTAGCATAGTCTTTGAATTCCCATTTATTGTATAGGGTGCATAAATAAAGTATGTTCTGATGTTCCCTGGTATTAAGTTGGCTAAGAAAATATGTTACTAGTTATTTCCTTACAATATTGACCAATACACTTTACATTAAATGGAGAAAAAGGATTATGTGAACCCACTTTTTATCAGGCCAAGCCAGACTGTTTAAAAAAGAAAAAAAAGAGAAAGACCAAGGATTTAGTGAGGCAGAACACTAACATTAATAATCCTTTTGTAGGGTTAGATATATCCCAGATGTAGAAAGTTATGTTGAGGCCATGACAGTAGGTGTCCACCTCTATTTTTTAAAAATAGAGGAAAGGGGGAAAGGAATGAGTTCTGTGAAAGACCAATGCACAGATTCAGAACTGATGAAAAAGTGGCTCGTTGTTCATAAAGAGCACATTTCTCTACCTTTATGCTATTTCTCAAATTCCTTTCAACCAAACTGCTAAATCTTGAGGTCAATCAGGAGAACATTTGTTCAACTGGTGACTATGAGTACCATCAAGACTATAATACAGGTGCTTGTAACTTATTTTTTTACAATAAACAGCAGCACAGGAGGCATCTTACACAATGTTTAGGAAAGGAAAGGGTCTGACATCAGGGTGACAGGGTACAAACAAACCAACAATTGTTTGTGTGCTTGGGATGCTCTGTCCAATATATTATTACATTGATATTTGTCTATTTGTTCATAGTATAACTCCTGAGATATTCAGTTCACATAGTTTCTCCAGCTTTGGTAGGATTGGACGTGCAAGAAAAACCTGATTCTGCTCTCTTTTGGCTTGGGTACAAATTAACAAGTAATTTTTACAAATGCATCCTGAATCTCAGGTCAGTAACCAAAACCTCTTGAGGTCTGGGCAAGATTTTGTTGCTGAAGTCCACCTAGCTTCAGCAAGATTAAATGTTTGACAGCAATAAAGCACTGAAGATGTCTTCCCACATCAGTTGAGGTAGAGTTAGTGTTAGTCCTACTTTCATACCTCCCTTTATCAGGAGAAAGAATAATCTGACTCCTCAGTCTGTCCTGCCTGTTGCTACTGTCACAGCATAAGAAGTGTGTTGAAGAAACTTCATATTTAATGGTAGTTACAACTACAGAGTTTGTTATCTAAATTAAACAGGTATTATAGGTTTTGTGCTCCACCCCCATGATCCAGCTGGTACATATCTGGTGGAACAGGAGCACCACTAGTAGCCTACTTGTAGCCTCATCTATAGATTTCCTCACCACTTTTTTGGTATCTAGGAGCGGTTTGTGATTTGAGGATGATGGTGGGTTTGAGTCAAAGCCTTTATGGAAGGTGGGTGACAATCTCAGTCACTTTGGTACACATGGAGGTGTTCAAGGCCAGGCTGGATGGGCCTTTGAGAAACCTACTCTAGTGGGAGGTGTGTGTGCCCATGGGAAAGGGCTTGGGCTAGGTGATCTTTAAGGTCCTTTCCAACCTAAACCATTCTATGATTCTGTGATATTGAAGGCTGCACTAGACCTTTGTCACCTCCTCCCATCTCAAAGTGACAGAGGGAAGCTGGTCAAGGCAGTTTACTTCAGTCTGGAGCTTTTATGTGGCGAGTTTGGAAAAAGCAGGCATTATTCTTGGGATGACCTTCCTCCTCCAGCCCAGCAGGACCACTGGAATGAATGGCAAGAAAAATTCTAGAGAGTTCAATCTGCCTCGTGGATGCCTTCAGCAGAGTTAAACTTTGAAATGTAGTCTTGGTGTGGTGCCTGTGTTTCATACCTCTGTGCCTGCATCCATTTTAGTTTAAGATAGAGGTCACGGTTTCCTAACAAGCATTTGAATAAAATGAAACCAGAAGCTAAATATAGATTCATATTTTATCATATAACTTTATCCATATGACAGAGATTTGCAGTTTTCAGCTCAAACCCATACAGGAGTGAAGTTTCAGCTCAGTGCAAAGAGCAAGTAAATGCTGGAAATCAGGATTTGTAATGGCTAACCCAGCCCTTAACTACCTACACCTCTATAGTGTCCAATACTGGCTATGCAACTGTAGAAATACACTTAAAGAAGTAATCTGTCCTTTTAGCTAATAACATCAAAATGAGACCTTTTTCTTCACTTTGCCTGGACCTCTAACCTTTAAAGGTGAGTTAGACAGCTGCAGAAAACCTGATCTCATTTTCTGCCCCTGGCAAGATTTTTTCAAGTTCATCTTCTTTTTTTTTTTTTTTTTTTTTTTCCCTTCTCTCAAAATCTGATGAAAAATGAAATGTCATGAAAACAGGCTCTGAGGCTAAAAAACCTCTGTCTGTCTCTGTGACAGATGTCAGTTTGAAAGGTTTCAGGTCACCTGTCAGAAGTATGTCAGTATGATCCATACAAACATCTACTCAACCTCTAACACTAACATTGAGTTCTGCTTTTTAAAATACCCCTTGAAAAAGAATCAAATGATTTCAAGTCACTGCCTTTTCCCCTTTCTTTTAACTCTGATTAATGAGCCAAACTCTTAGGCAAAAAAAAAAAAAAAAAAAAGGAAAAAAAAAAAAAAAAAAAAGGAAAAAAGCGCCTTTAAAAAAGGACAGCTTGACCTTTTTGTGCCCCTGGCAGTGAACCAATCAGCATTCTCGTAATCCAAACACAGATGCCTGGAGCTAAACAAATCCTATACTTGTGAACAAGAATTCAGTTTGCTGTCAAAATACAATGACGAGCAGCAAAGTGCTGCTCTTAGGAAAAATATCCTGAATTAAATTAAAATGGTTTCGATTAATAAAAAGACTAACATGAGTCACCTCATACATCACTAATAGCATAATTTGGAAACAATTACACTGAGATATTTATGCATATATATTGCATATGTACATTTAAAGCACAGTACCTCATCTCTACACGAGACATAATCCTGTAATATTTTATGCCACCAGAAACATTGCTCATCTAACGCTGCAATTCAGGATTTTGTAATGATTAATTAACAGGCTTGAATGTTATTTTGTTCCCGGCTTAGTGTCATAATGTTTGCATTATTTCTCACAACCCAGTTCTGCCCTTTTAAAAACCGAGCCTCTGTTTTGTTAAAAAAAAAAATAAAATTAATTGCAGTATTAAAGAGAAGATCCCAGCTGCATGACAGTTTTCATCAGCCTGTTAATAGTCTACCAAAGAGATATGCTTAGAGCTCTCTGCCAATTTCTATTTTCAAATGTCCCACATAGAGCCTATCGAGGAGGTCCTTGATGTCAATGGGCGTATTTCTGGATGTTTCTTAAAAATCTCTAATATCAATTTTAGAGTCCAATGTAACAGTTGGGAAAAAAAAAAAGATCTGGACATTGCACTGACAGACCACGGTTGCCCCAGATACAGATTTCAACGTAATTGCACAGTAAATCAGTGTTAATTTTTGTTTCAGGGCTAAACACATAGTTTAATTTGTGCATGAAAGTGATGAGAAAGCATAAGTGGTGTTTTTTATGATGTGTTTCTGTGGAACACTCTCCTCAGGTGTAGAGTCCTCCTTTTAACATTTTTTCTAATGTATTATTTGTATGCTGTGGCTAAATGTCCAAAATCTCTCATTTTTCTCATAAGTGTGTACACCAAGTGTGGAAACAACCTGCATCAGCTTTCAGTTGTGTTTTTCCTTTTTCCTTTCCTTTTTTTTTTTAAATAATTAATGATGGCACTGTGCCTCTCTCCAGGAGTTAATTTCATTAACATTTAAACTGATTCATATGACAGGAAAACAGTCAGCTTGGTATCAAAGGGTTACAACTCTTACAAAACAAGTATCAACTTCATTTTGGGCAGTCCTACAGAGACTTGGGAACAGTCGGAGGCAGAATCATCCACAGAAAACTACCAGTATTGTTTAGACAAAGGCAACCACAAACATCCTGAAATACTTAGCCACGTCTAATCTCTAACTGACTCATGTTTACTTTATTTTTTACTTTCATGTCCATTTATTTTTTTTCCCCCCCCCAGTCTCCCAGTTGAACATTATTTTTTAATAAAACCATAAAGTGGAAATGAAGATGCTTACGTATCATATTAGGTTACAAGATGGTCAGTATGATTATTTCAAAGGTCTAATGGGAACGGGTAGTTTTCCTAAAAAACTCCAGCTGCACAGTTTTGCTGGCCACAGTGGATGTGACGCAGACTGGATCAGGGGCTGAACAGTTTCTTAAGTACTTATTGATGGGACTCCAAGTCCACCTTGTGAATGAGGATAAACCACTTCAACAAGAAATATTCCTTGCGACTGCCTGATTGTAAATACTAAGCAGTAATTACAGAGATTTCCTTTCTAGTGTTCTCATCACTTCAAGGTTCGCGAATAAATCTGCAAGATATCATTTTTTTTTTTTCTTGTGCCAAAAAGCTTATTAATCCTATGGGTTAAATGCTAAGAATGTTTAAACAGATGATAAACCATTTAACGTTACTTTCTTGCCTCCAGTTATTTTCAGCACTTAGGCTGTGACACTCTGCTCCTCTGAATAAAACCGTGAACTAAAAGGTATATACATTCCTTATCACACAGTAAGCCCTTTTAGAACCTAATAAATTAATTACATCTCCAAAGAAAGTCTTTCATTTGCTTCCCTCCCTTAGCACTGCCAACTACATCTGGCCAGCCAGGCAGATACTGAAAGGGCATTATTGCAGATAACAATCAGAAATGTTGAAGCAGTTATTTGGTGTCACACTGGAATCACATATTAGCATTGCCACAAACAGTCTTTCCCTTGTAAGAATAGTGCTTTGATGTTCCAACCCCTAGCAAGAATATTAGGAAACAAAAAAAAATAAAAAAAAGAAAAAAAAAGAAGGGTGGAAACAGCAACGGTTGTGAAGACAGATTTCCCAGCTGAAATTAATAATTCTGAGCAGCACTAAAATTAATTACTCCGTAGTTGTAAGCAGGCAGCGGATTTATGGTAAATGACAGAGTGTTTGCAAATTTTCCTGACTACTCGATTAGAAAATGCACCAAGTACAGGCGTCAGCCGAGCATGCATTATTTAAGTGGTTGGTGTCTGGCGACAATCTGGAAGCTGCAATTGTTGTGGTTGCCCGTAGGAAAATTCGCACTTTCTGGGAGAAATTCTTTCACCTTTGTGTGCCCACAGCACGGATCTCTCCTCGTGGCAGCTGTAGGATACACTGGAACTTCGTGACCTGGAAAATGTGGGACAACTGACACAAGGTGACCCCCTGAATGCTGGGGTAGGCCCAATTAATTTAAAATTTTGCTTGGCCTTGTCTCTTCCAATTTTCTAAATCCTCTGGAAAAATGATTAATGCGTACACTGCCAATGCGAAAATATTTTTGACCCTATTAAAGTCGACCAAGGGTAAACCAAGTGTAGGCTGGCATTGTATCAAACTAGCTTTATTAAATTTGATTGGAGGTTTGTATGAGGAAGGGACAGACAAGGACATTATTTTGCACAGCAACTCCCTTTTAAATGAAAATACTGGGAGGAATACAAAGTACTGGTGTGCGTTGGTACAGAGCTGCCCTTAGCCCAGCAAAACAGGGACAAAAAGTGATTATTTCTGAGAAAACTCAGTGTTTTCTCCACGTGAAAGTATGCTGACAGTGAAGTTGATTCATTATATGACAAGCATTGTTTCCTCTGAAGAGGAAAGAGAATGATTCAAACCTTGCCTTACTTTTTTAGTTTTTGGGTTTTTACTCCCTAATTTATCCTTGTCCTGCTGGCTCCAGCAGCCAGAGTCACATCTAGAGGAGAGTTTCAGGAGAGAGACATGTAGGAACTTCAGTCACAGACAGTGTTGTTTTCAACACTTCCCCCAATTTCTACAGCAGTCTATTTTTTAATTTTTATTTTTTTTTGTACCAGTGAAGTGCTGCAAAGTTCTGCACAATCTGAAAATCACTAAGTTGTTCAATCTTTATCCTGGTGCTTCCATTATCCTTAAACACAAGACCCTGTTCTTACCTCTCAGGAACCTTTTAAGGCTGAAAAGGGCATTTTGTTCATATCTGATTGCTTCATGGTGATTGCTTTATTTTAAAAAAAAAAAGGTAGTGTGACTGTCTAATTTTCTGAATTAAAAATAGTGCTAACTGCTCTGTTTTTCATCCTATTAAAACCTAATGGAGGACTTCAGATGCTATCCTGTCTTCCCTGCTTCTTTTTGTCTTATTTAGGCATCCTGTTGACTAGCTTGGCTAATTTAAGGTAAGTTTACCTGAAGAAGGGAACGGGTTATAAGTGCTCCCAGTCCACTCTTACCTAAAATACCTCAACTCCAGCAAGGAAATCCCAACTCCAACAATTTAATTTGATGTTATTTGCTTGCAAGGAGGCTTTACAAGCTCTGATGAGGGATCTCCAAACTGACTTTTGCGTGCCCAGGGTAGCTGATTATGTGGCACAGATTTTTAAGGCTGAGATGCTGATTAAACATTCTATCAGAGAGTTTTTCTTCTCTGTATCTGCTGACAGTAAATCACAAACAAAACCCTTTAAATGGAGTGGTCCGACTAATGCAAAGTAGAACATTCAAAGCTTTTAACACTTCTGAGTGGTATAAGACTCATAATTACCAAATGTTCCATACTAACAACACCAAATAATCCTCCAGCCACTCAAGAAGCTGCTCAGCCTAGACAGCCTTACTTAGAGGTGTAACTGCAGTGAAAAAAAACACCAGACTTGGAGGAGATGGACATAATGATGCACATGAATGACAAGCTTTTTTTTTGGTGAGATGTGAGCCCACTGGAGACCACCAACAAGCTGTTAGCAGATAAGCATTAAATGATTTTGATGATGTGAATGAAATTCTGCTTGAATTAAGCTTGATCCACTAAAATGAAGAGCCCCCTCAACATCTTTATTGATCTTCCCCTGAATGCAAATTTGGCATTTCCAGAAAACATTCCATCACATCTAGATGTAGTGAAAATATAAATACATACACACATATATATGCATGCATAATGTTTTTAATTAGAAAGATGTGGACAAACTGTTTTTGCCTACACTAGTTTTAACCTAGTTATCTAAATCAGAGCAAAATTTCATATTCCTCCAAACTTGTGATATATCAGTTCAAGCTAACAAGAAATTAAATGTGATATACAAAGTTTGGATATGACTATTGAATATTTTTTTCCCCAAAACTCAGGACTAATCTACAGGCCTAATCCATTTATATCTAAACAACCATTACATATAAGATCTCTGAATGTCTACTTACTGACATAAATTTGAAAGAAAACCACTGAAGAACAGAGTAAACTTGGTGTGAATAACTTCAATTTAGGCGTGTGAAAGAGAAACATGATGTTACCTCATTCCAACCTAATAAATTAGATAGTTACAAAGATTTTTGAAATGAAAAATACGTACACAGGAGTGCACCATGGTTATACTTGAGTTATTTCACACTTCTCAAGTGGGCGGACACGGCAACTTCTTCAGTAAATTAGTCTTTCCAGCACATAGTGGACTGCCGACAACATTTCTGAGGACAGCAGCAGATCCAAGAACAAAACAAAACGAAACTTATTTGCATGATTCTAAACTACCTTTAATACTGAAACTTCAAAGAAGAGTTCACCAAAGGGTAAAAGGACTTGTAGAGCCTGCAAGTCTAATTTGCTGAAGAGCGGAAGACAGTTTCTAAAATGACTAAATAAATTGCAATTCATTTTCTTTTTTTCACTTCTATTTTATCTCTGTGCTTCGTGTATTTGTAAGGCATCTATCATTTTGTACTGAACTATGAAACATTTCGAGTCAAATTCTCATTAAAATTCCTCCTTAGTAACTAAAAAGGGAAACACAGAGAGACACCTGTAAGACAGTTCAACCAAATATTTTACTCATTTGTAATATGAACCTCTCATTGTAGGGCAACATCTGCGGTCGACGTTTTGCAAATGCTGTCTTGGAGGTACATCAAAAATGTTGGGTCCTGGGTTTGGACTGCTTCTAGGACTCCCACTCCTGTGGCCTTTGCCACCACCTTGCTATTTTGCTTCTCTTTTCTAACTTTCCTGTTCTAAGTCAGACTTTTTTGTGACAATTATCCATGTGGAGAAGAACTGTGCTCCCCTGCCATCCTGTCTGGGTGTTCTTATAGAATCAAAACGGTTTTGGTTGGAAAAGATCTTTAAGATCATTAAGCCCAACTATCAGTCCTGCTCTGCCAGGTCCCCACTGCCCTGTGTCCCTCACCCCACATCTCCACGGTCTGGGAACCCCTCCAGGGGTGGGGACTCCACCACTGCCCTGGGCAACCCTCCAGGGCAAGAAATTGTTCCTTATGTCCAACCCAAGCAACTTGAGGCCATTTCCTCTTGCCCTATTCCTTGTTCCTTGGGAGAAGTGACTGACTTCTACCTGGCTCCAAACTCTTGTCAGGGAGTTATGGAGTTGGTGTTATTGAGCAGTTATTGAACAGGCTTGATGGCCAGCTGTCAGCTCTTGGAGAATGGTGGATAAATAAACCAGGAGGAAAGCTGAGATCCCTAATAGCTTGTAAGTGGATTATGAACAGTATATGGGTATTGATGGGGCCATCTCTTCTCATTTCAGAGCTATGCAATGGTGAACATCAGAGAAGAAAGCTTTGTGTTTGACTGATAAAACACAGGAGAAACTGCAAACATAAGCTAACAGTTTTCTGGTGTAAATGGAAAACGAAGGATCAGATCTGAGATTAGTTACAGGACTGAGACTAACTTCTTGTCTTCCAAGTAGGCTCAAGCCGAGTCCTTCTGATAATTACACCCACCACATAATTATTCCTAGGGAGATAGTGTGAGATATGCTCTGCCAAAGTCACTTTGGTGTTCTACCAGCTTGTGATAGAACTGCTCAGAATTTATGTGGATTCAAGGGTCACAAAATACATATTGTGCTTATCTTAGATGGTATCATGCTAAATTACTTCAACAAACAGGATGGATGGTCAGTCATGAACAAAATGAAGGCATCCAAAATACACAGCATTTTTTGCTCTAGATTGGTCTCAAAACTCACTGGAGCTGGTACTCAAGATGTTTAGATTTCAGAGGGTCTTAAATCTCAAGATTAGGAGTCTTCTATTTTTAGTCTCTTCTCATAGTTCTCCACTGGACAGCTCTGACTCATGACAGCATAAAACTTTTCTTGTTTAATCCAGAATCCAGGAGATTCCTGTTTCCTTCAGGATGACAGAACCAGGAACCTCTTGCTCATCAACATGTTATCTTTAGTTTTGGCCTCATGACACCTGTGTCTCTCAAAATACCAGATCTATCAGACCAGCTCTGTATCAGTAGTGGTCCTGTCCCTTAATGGACCCTAACCTCTGGGAGAACTTGGGATGGTGCCACTTTGTGGTGTGCTAAGCACAAGCACTGGCAATTTTTTGAAGACTATGGAGAGCAAGGGGAGGAGAGCAGCTGAGTATCAGTTTGCAGAGAAACCACAGTAATTTTCTTGGAAAAATGTGGTAACAGCTCATTTCAGCACCTGGCTCAACACAGAGGGTCGATTTGCTGGATGAGATATGAAGGATGGCCCATGGGTAGCTGACCATACCTGTTGTTGAAGTGGGAACATCACTGCTCACACCGATGGCTGCCCTGGGGCGAGGTGAGACCTGCAGAAGAGATGATAAAGAGCAGATTGATGGTGTCCCTACACCAAAAGGCCTGCCAAAGGCCAGTGCAATCTTGAGTTCAGTCCAGTTTAGCTCCTTTTCTCTTGTATTAATTTTTCAATGAGGAGCAGACATGGAATTTTCCAGGAAAATCATGTTTATAGGATAGATGAGTGGAATAACTGCAGATTATTTTCTCCTTTATGACTAAAGCTACATACACATTCTATATTAACTACCACAGCGATGCTGTAGCTAGAATGGTAGATTTAATTTTTTGTCCTGTTAAATGCTGGAAAGTTTTCCAGCTGAGGATTCTGCAGAGGCAAAGCCCTCACAAACCGGTGCCCAATTAGTGTTGTAATTCCCATATTTCCAAAATTAAGTATAAAGGTTGAAGTAATTAGTAGTTATTTCCTGTATTAGGCACAGTAGAAATTAAGTCTTTCATAACACCACAATTCCTAAGTGACTAAGGATTACCTTTTATGTAAGATTTCCTCCCAGGTTCTACTGCGCTACCGAAGCTGCATGGTTCAGTCAAGACAGGACTTAGATTCTCTGCATCCCAGAGATGTGATTGCAATAACAGCATCTTTGTGAGGCTCTTGCTTAGCTCCTCTTCCATAGTGATGCAGCTGAGCACTTGGTTTTTGCTCAATACAACTTGCTGAGGGAGACACTAGCTGGGATGTGAAGTTATTTATGAGAGGCTTCCACTCCACAGCTTAATCATGGTGGAAGCGATTCTGGTTGGAGTCCTTTCCCTTTATATATTTCTCATCTAAGTGTCATGACCTTTCCAATTTATCATGATGTATATTGTGTGGATGAGCATGTATTTTGATGATTTTTAATCTTCTTGGTGTTACCAGTTCAGAGAAGACTTGTGGTAGCTCCAGGACCATCTGCTGGCTCCTCACCCTTAGCTGTTGGTCAACACCTTTCCCAGTCAATGGGAAACCTTTCCCAGTCAATCAACTACCCATTTTAATAATCCAGAGATAACTCAAAAGATCAGTAGATCATAACATGCTAAAACTTTCTATTTATTTTTGAGTACTGTGCCATGCTAGCACACTTCCATCATGTCACATTGTGTTACAGAGACTTACAGTGAGAAGAAATTTAACGGGAAGTGACATGGTATAAGTGATGCACTGACATGTATAATTTAAAGACTATACTCTTGTTGGAAGCAGACACCTGCAATTAATTCAGATATTGGGGATTCAAAATGAAACTGATGATTAAAGCCAGAAGGGACTTAAGATGCATATTAAGCTCATGAACTGGTGAATTTCTCTGTTTATCTAGCAGAACAGCACAGTTCCAGTTACTCGTTTTCTTCTGAGAACTCATCTGTAGAGGATCATTGCTGGTGCTTTGATGACATATAATCAGTGTGTAGAAAACACACAAATTCACGAGTTCCTATCCTATCTATGAAGACAGAGCTTGATTGGAAAGCACTTTAAAAAGCAAATATCTTTATTTTCTCTCTATATATATATATTTTAATTGTTATGTATTAAATCACTATCCAAAGTGGTGACTAATTTTGCCTAGGAAATTGCAGTTACTTTCTATGGTGCTACTTTGGTGGCTTTACTGAATATCAGGCAGAGATGCTGCCTCACAGATGTGACCAGAAGTCACAATTCTGTATGTGCAACTTTGCAAACATACCATGTTAAGTCATATAAACACCTCTTCATAGATAATTTCAAAGCCACAAAACATGCTGGCTTCAAAGTGTGCTTACCCATCCTCGGGATTTTTTTTCCTATAGTCTCATATCTTCAACCTGTAATTCACTATTTTGGTCATCTCTGATAGTGGGAAAATACTGCTTTGTTCAACTGTGTCCTATTTATTATGAAAGCCCTAAAAGAGCCAACAGCTTGAGCCCTACATAGTAATGAACCTTGTGAATTTAAGATTGAAGAAAAATGTACTTTCTGTCTTTTGAAATAATTCAATACTTGGAAGCTATAGATATCTTTGCTTCTATTTTTGTAAAAGGGTATTTAAGAAAGCTACTGGAACAGCCTTGAAATATAAATAATGTGAAAAACATACAAGAAAGAAACTAGCAGCAGAATTCTTGCTACAGCACTAGTAGTTTCCACTGTAAGTTTACACTTTCTAACTTTATGGATAGCTTATCACAGATTAAATGTTTAATTGTATTTATTTACAGATCGTCTGTTATTTCCCATTGGGGTACAGACTTGATCAAAAAGACACTGTTGATAACAAAATTGATCCAAAAGACACTGTTGACACAAATTACTAAACTGGAAATTAGTATCTTTGTTTAAAAATAATCATCATGTGAACGTTAATGTTTAGTGTTCTGTAAAAAGTTTTGACCTTTTAAAGTAAATCCTTCTTTTTCCTGATCTGACAGCAAAAAGTAAGAAGAATAAGACTTGGGAGTGTGCCCTGGAAAGGAAAGATTCCTCCGGCATCAAGTTTTAAGAAAAAGCAACAATTAAATAATAGTGTAGGTAGATGAAAGGCGTAGCAAACCCAGGGGAATATCCCAGGTGGACCTAACAGAAATCTGTGTGATCATTGTGAATCCAAAGCGAAGGCAACATTGCCAAGACCCACCCTCCTGAGCTGAGGCAGCCCTGGCTTGCAAAACTGCTGGAAGATGCGTTTCCCTGGCACTGGAATGACATATATTTGTGTTTCTAACAAAGCTCTTAAGTGCAGGCAGTCTGTCTGATTCTCCTTCAATTGCTGATTATTAATTTTTCCATATCCTGTCGTTTCTGGCACCGTTTGGTCAGGCAATCATTCCTCTTGGCTTTTTTTGTTGGTGGTGTTTTTTGTTCTTTATTTTATTTTTTTTTTTTCCTGGCTAGACTACTTCTATCAGCCAATAACTGGGGTCTGAATTGTGAGGCTGGCCAACCTAGTACAACACACTTGCTTCATTTTCCCTGAAGAGTTTGGCAGTCCTGAAAGACATGCTCAGTGTAAACGAACAACTGAGAATGTAATTAAGAGGCATGTTAAACTATAAAAAAGGGGTAGTAACCACAGTATGCTTTCATTAATTAAAGCACTTTCTAATATCAGCCAATTACATCAACCTCCTCTGGCCCTTATATTTCTTAGGCTTTGTGTAACCGGTCCCTTTATCTCTAATGGGATCCTTATAATGCTGACCATGTGGCTTTAGAACAACACCAAAATGCTAATCTAATCCCCAGTGTTGCCCAAAGGCATTACATGGGCCCTGACATGGATCCAAGATTGGTGGCACCCTAATTCAAATAAAAGCAAGAATTAGGGCTGATCAGGTGTCTCAGTGACAACAGTACAATGAGCGACTGGGGGAAGGTGGGGGCAGGTTGGGGAGGGGGGGAGATGGCAGCAGCAAACGATCAGGCACATTTCAAAAGTAATTGGTCTCCAGGGAGGGTGTGGGTTGCTTCCTAGACCACTTCTACAGAGCCCTTTGCACCTTGCCAGCTGGAGGGAAGCACAGCCACTTCCAGAGAATAGCAACGGGGCTAATGGAAGTGCACGTATGTGTGAAAACGGAGAGCAGGCAGCCTGGAACTGAAGGACTCGGTTAAAACAGGACATCCTTCCAGCTTTTCCTTTTTTTTTTTAATTGTTTTTCTCTCTATTTAACTTTAATTTCTTTTTTTTTTTTTTTTTTTAAAATTCAGTCTTGTCATTATGCTTGATTTCACAGAGACTTAGAGTATGTATTGAAAATTAAAATACCTACAAGAACCAGCTTAAAGTCACAGTTTAAAATCCATCTTGCTGCATGAAAGGACTTCAAATGCACATTGTTTTTCAGTAATATTTTTCTTTCTTCTTTGTCTTTTTTTTTTCCCTCAAAAATCAACTTTCACTGGGCACTTTTATTCTGTAGATCTTGAAGAGCTCTCCAGTTGCCTGACAACACCATCATGCCTACTTTCTGCACAGGGGAAAGATGCTGAAGGCTGGTGTTTTGTGCAAGAAAGTGCTAAATGCAACCTCCAAAAAAAAAAAAGACATCTTCTTATGGGTTTACCCTACTGGATTACAGTCATTTTCCTAAAAATTAATCAATAAAAAACCAAATAAATCTCTGCTTCAGCTTTAAGTGGGACCACAGAGCAGAGAGCAAAATAAAACCCCAATTACCCAGGAAGTATTTCAACTCATTTTAGCTGTTAGAAACAGTTCAGGAACTTTCTTTATCAGACTTACCCTGGCTTCTTGCTCTGCCAAATCAGGTACCAGCAAGTCTCTAACTTTAGCCCATGACCACTCTTCAGGCAGGACTAAGATTTTCCAATACAACTAAACCACAGCTTTTAGCCAGTGGAATTTAACACCCTTCTCACTGTTGCTGTGTCCTGGGCAGCTTGTTCAATCCAATCTGTACTTTTGGGCATTAGGGCAGAAAATTTCACATCTTGTTGGGCAGGTGATTGTCAGATTTACCTTCAGACAGCTGTGAGAGGACACCAAATTTCTATTACTTTCTCCTGTATATTTTTTTTTATGGCTCTGCAAGTGACAGAAACATGTGCAACAGATGATTAAGCTCTGACAGGTTTTTTTTCAACTGTTGGAAATGTATAGAAGGATCTGAGAATGTATTAGAAGATAGAGCTTGCTGATAGACTAGATCAACTTCTGCAAAATCATTTCTGAGTGGATAGCAGAAATCCATTTACATGCATAATTTTGGTTAGCTTTTTTTCTCCTTTGACAATAAAAGTCCTCATTTCTTTCACTCCAGCTTTACCACATTAGAAAACATAGCTTTGAATTGTGTTGGCTCATCTGGAAAGTCATAATTTAATGCAGAAGGTTTCTAGGAGAAGACATACTGTGTTTTTTATGTGTTCTCTGTCATGACCTGTGCTCTACAAAAACAGCCTACCTGTTGTTAGAGCAACCTGCTTTGTGCCCTGGGAACACCATCTGACTCTTACCAAAATATTTCATCCTCACAGTCCAATTTACTGAATACTCTTCTTTGTGTGCCAAGCTATTCTGATGAAGATTTAAACAAAAAAATTGACCATTATACTTTTCTTACCCCTTTGTTGAAAGAGTGCTGGATTATAACTGCCACAAGGCTATGCATTTTTAAACTTTGATAATAAATCAGGTTAAATTCAGGCACACTGTCACCAATTTACGTTGTCAGGAGCAGTGGAGACAAAGAGACTTGGGATGAAAGGAACAAGTTTGTGGTGAGATATCCCACAGTGCTTCCTGCTCCTAAGGAAGCCAATGGGGTGCCCCTTAGTGCAGAGCTGAACCTCAGGCTACCACGTTGACACTTTTTTCCAGCCTTTCTCAGGAGATGGCATCAAAAACAGGGCACACCAGAGAATTAGCCACCTCCTTCCCTTTGCAAAGAATGGATCTCCCTTTGCATGGGGAGGTCGAGTGGAGCATTACCATGCACATGGTGCAGATTTCCTTTTGTTCTCTTCTGAATGCACTTACTTTTTGTTAATGGAAATATATTCCCTTAATTCCAGAGAGTGTAACAACTCTGATTGTATTTTTAACTGCTTTGTGGATCACACAGCAGACCTATAATGCATGTTCTCAGACAACTAATTTTCATTTTCAATCAGCTTCTCCACAAGATTTTTCACATAGCCTCCCTTAGCACCACTAATTTCATTTTAGACCTGCCATCATATTGCACATCCTTTGCCTGCTGTGCTAACATGTTTTCACATGCTTCTCCTTTATTACCACAAGAGAGGCAAGGCTCATAATGATGCTCAACCCTTACACTTTGCAAAAATTCTGGGGCAGGACCCTGGCTCCGTGAGAGCTGAAGAAGCAGACAGAAAGGTTTTAAAGATAAATGAAGAAAGCAAGAGAGAACAATTCAATTAAGAATAAATTGAAGCTCTAGCCTAAGCACACTTGAGGTGACTTCAACAGCACTTAGCTGTTGTGGAGAGGAACCTGCTGTTGCCTTTCTTCAAAATAACCTGTGTGAAGATGTCAGCTTTGAGACAGGGGAATTTTTTTAGTTCATATTCAAGCACTTCCAGTGCCAACAATATTCCCTTGTTACAGTCCATCAAGGTTTCCATTTGAGCTGCTCTACAGGAACATAGAGAAGCAGCTTTCCACATTCCAAAGCTGATGGATGGTACTTGCCCCAGCTGAGTGGCCACCTTCCTCGTGCAGTGAATTGGCTGGTGGAGTGGAAGGGTTTTGCACTCAGGCAGCTTCTCCCCAGAGACATATCCTGAGATGGTCACCAGCAATAAGTAGACTCATTCTTCCCATCTTCCCAAAATAGCAAAGCTGAGGGTTTTGTGTTTTATGGGAATTTGGTTTGCTGTGGGTGATCTCCTATGTGATTTCTTTTCTTTTAGCAGACACCAGGGTTAGCTTTTAAACATGTCCCTTGGCTTTTCATCTGTGAGGGTGGAAGCAGCAAAGGGAGCACTGGCAGATCAAAGGCCCATCGTGCAGATAATCTGTTTTGCCCACTGGAGTGGTGGGTCCCCAATCCCAGTGCTCCTGCTCCCACTCTGAGTACACCATCACCAGCTCTGCACGTACCAGCTCCCAGTCTGTCGCTCTAACAAGCTGTTATTTTGCAGAGGACATCCACTCTAATTATCCCTGCACCAGGAGCAGTCACAGCTCTGCTGATGGCCACTGCTCCCATGATGTGCCTTTCTGAAGTGCCCAGCTTGTTCCTTTCCGTGCAAGTGTCTCAGAGTAATTGAAAACAGCATAATGCTGAGCCACAAAACTCACTAGTGTTTCACCTAGCAATGACAGAAAGGTGAAGAGAATTCACAGAATTATAGGATTTTTTGTGTTGGAAGGGGCCTCTGAAGGCCCTCTTGTCCAACCCCCCTGCAGGGAGCAGGGACATCCCCACCAGAGCAGGGTGCTCAGAGCCCTGGTCAACCTCACCTGGGATGGTTCTAGAGATGGGGCAGCAACCACCTCTCGAGGCAACCTAGGCCAGTATTTCACTGGAGTAGATTGGCCATTTTTGCAGTTTCATTTGGATTAGCTCAAGTGAAGACCTTCTTCTGCTCTTTGCTTTGAATGTGTGTCATGGTTTAACCACACTGGTAACTCAGCCTCTGCCAGCTGCTCGCTCATTCCGCCATGGTGGGATCCAGGAGAGAATCAGAAGAATAAAAGTGAGAAAAATTCCTCAGCAGAACTAAAGAGTTTAATAGATAAAGATGCACGCGTGAACAAAGCAAAGCAAGGAACCCATTCACCACTTCTCATGGAGAGACAAGAGTTCAGCCAGCTCCAGGACAGCTGGGTTCCATCACATGTGACTTGGGAAGACGAACGCCATCAGTCCAAACATCCTCCCATTGCTTCTTCCCCCAGCTTTATGTGCTGAGCATGACACTATGGTCTGGAATATCCCTGACCTCACTATGTCCCCTCCCAACACGAGAAGCACAAGAAGCTCACCTCCATCCTGCTTGCTGTTGGTGTTCTATGAGGAGTAGAAATTCTGCTTGACTCTGGCTGAAATTTTGACACTTGACTCAGTGTGATCACTGCTCAGCAGAAATTAAAACACCCCTTTGTTGTCACCACTGTTTCCAGCACGAATCCAAAATATGGCCACATGCAAGATGCCATGAAGAAAATTAACTCAACCCTGCTCCAATCCAGCCCAACGTGAGTTGGAAAATTTTCATGTGTGTCACCACTTTTCTCAGCTGAACAAAATTAATCCAGAAGAGAAGTGGGAACGAGCAGAATTTTTTTTTTTTCCCTCCAAGTTTTGTTGTTAATTAAAAAAACAATTACCAAGGATTTCTAATTACTTTACAAGTACACTATAGCCTGTACTTGCTCCTTAGCAAATTAGAGAGATAACACTTGAAACGTCTTATTAAGCAGAATTACTTTTCCTCCACTTCCATTCACAATTGTGCTTAATAGTCTTTCTGATCAACACCTCTGTGAAACTTTTATGTCCTTTACTGCTATTAATATTGTTCAATAGTTTCCATGTTTTTCTGTTGAAAATGCAGTAAAGTGGCAATTTTGGGCTAAGGGGCAGTGTGGAAAAGATCTCCAAATACCTGCCATGACAGATGGCCAAAGAAAAGTGGCTGCATAACATGGTAAGAAGGTGATAATCACTTCAGAAATTCTATAGACACAAATTGAGAGACAAACACCAAACACCAGGGATGGGAAGAGGGGAGGATGGGCAAAAACTTCACACAGCCTTTGAGAGGAAGTTAAGAAAGTCAGAGTAAGTCTGCAATCTGTGTGACAGGGGACAGAAAACCACCCAGGAATCAACCAGGTGAAAAAGCAGCAAAGGATTGGGGATTTGGGGCAGCAAATACAGAAGCATCACAGTTTTGCCCCCAGTAGTGATGAGGGTGCAGAAATACCACATTTAATTCCAGGCAATCAGTGACAGAAAAGCAGTGACCTTATTAGAGGAATTCAGCAACAAAATACTGAAACAATGGGGAGATTAATGGTGATGGCAATGATTATCTTATGGTTCAGAAAAAAATTAAATAAATTGATCACTGTTCTGGAGTTTTTAAAAGATGTGGACAGAGAATATGTGCTACAAAGGGAACTGTGACACGACCTTAAGAAACCATATTGCTATTTAGGAACAAAAAAAAAAAGAAAAAAAAGGAAAAAAAGTCTTCCTGACAAAGATGTTTTAGAGTTTGGAGTGGTTTTCAAAGAGAAGCAGTAGAGTCCCATTGATTTAGGTACTGGACTTTAGCTAAAGGGCAAAGCAATAGCTAGTAAAGCATATAGGCCACCCTGTTCAGGACTTCTAATGATCTTATATTCTTTCCAAAATGTCAATGGTGTAATTCTTTGTTTCATAGCCTGAAATCCTTGGACTTCTCTCAATTATAATGAAAGCAACTCAAGTGAAAGAGAAAATAAGTGAGAAAATTCCACGGTGGTATTTTGTAAGGGGGGGGTGTACAAAGTGTTACCTTTTTGAACTCAGTGGAATGTGCATTAGAAGGTCCACTTCCTTTTTTAAAGTGTAATTAATTGGCCACTTCCTGACATATACGGGTACTACAAATGTTAATTGCTTGAGATAATACTTTAACTTCTTCCCCCCTCCCCAGGTGCAAATGTGGAGGCAAGAATTTGCTTGCATTTGGAACAACCATCTCAGGGGCTGTGATTTGTCTTTTAAAGAAAGCTGTCACATGTGAAATACTATTAATTGTGTGAATGTTTTGGGTTTTATTTCAATTCAATTTTTTTTAGCAGTGGATCACTTATTATTTTATGTCAAAACCCTGAATATTATTTCAAAAATTCAGATATTAGGTTATTATTTATTGTTAGTACGTACATTTTTTATTGTAGATAAAGCTTAACCACACCAAAATGTCACAACAGTTTTAAAGTTTATTGGCAAATGCTGTTTAAAAATAAAAACACAAAAATCACTTACCTTGGAGTAACCTAGAGTTAAAATTTTTCTCACCTTAATTCTTAGTTACCACATTGTTCAAAACTGTAAAATATGTACTCTGAATACTTCTTCCTGAGTATTTAAAACCACTTTTTTTTCATTTTTTTTTCCCCTTCTCTGCCCCATGTGGATTTTCATATATTTTGGGAGGAGAATGAGTCTTTGAAAAATGAAAGGTCAACTTGGGCTTGTGAAACACAGCAGACAGTTTGGTTACTCCAATTTGCTGTTGGCTTATGAATCTCATTTAACCATTTACATCGTGCCTGGCTCCGTATTTACATTCAGTGCATGGCAACAGTAACCCCACTTATGCAAAATACAACAGACAGAAGTTTTCCTGAAATAACCAGTTAGTCTTAGGGCTTCTCTACGATCTCCCTCTTGAGTAAGTAATAAGAACAAAATCACATATTGAATGATATTCTTAGGAACATATGTTTTAATTGGTTCCTGTGCACCATCATGTTTTCCAAGATGGCAGTACCATGAAGCAACATTAATATCTATTCAAAGCAAAGTAGATCACAGCTGGCAGGTAGATTTTATTAGAGACTTATGAGGAAGAAATAAATTAAGCCACAAGGGATAAAACTGAGTAGGTTGAGGGCTGACTGAACCTCAGAATGTTATCCACCCTCCTATGTCAAATTTGTCTGGCTTGCAACTTTAACTAGGTTGTCCTTGAAAACAATAAAACGAGGCACTGTGTTTGTTAAATCAGGACCTCTCTTCCAGAAGGCATAAATGGCACCAGCATTTGTCTGGGCTACCTGTTTCTCCAAGGTTCTTGCTTCACTGGTTTGCCATTCTGTTTTGCAAAGAAAGGGGCAAATTTTCACCCCATGATGTTGCCATAAATAGAAATTAACTCCATAAAATCGACAGGTCTACCCTGGCTGTATGTGTGCCTCAAAGCTTTTATTATATTTTTTTTTTGTTCTGCTTTATCAGCTGGATTAATAAAAATGTGACATTTCCCCTAAAAACCTTTCTCCAGTTTGCAGCACACATAGGCACTGAAGTTGAGCCATTCAACCTGAGTTTAAATTATTATTGATAAGGGAGCATTATAATCTGATAAGCGGTGGTCTGTGGGTCTTGTTAAAAAAGGATGATTTATAGCCCATGAGGTGCAACAAAGCTCTGATGAGAGGTTTTGAGGTCTGAACATCCTTCTGTACCTTCATTCAGGTGATGTTCTCTGCTGGTGAGAAGTCAGACAAAGGAGCTGGGTCAGAAGACAGCTCAATCTCCTGAAGACTCTGGTTAATTTGCTCTTATTAGACTCCTGGACACTCCTCCCTTTCATAGAATCACTCTGGTTAGAAAGGACCTCTAAGATCATGAGGTCCAACCTTCATCCCAACATTTCCCTAACTGGGGATAGCCTCAGTTGGGTTGGATACCCCTGTGCTGGGGTCCCAACACTGACTAAACTCTTCTTATGGACTAAAACAGCAGTTTTTATATTTTCATTTTGTAATTTAAGTGTGCTGAGTAGGTGTATTAAAACTGACTCAGCAAATGGAAGGTAATTAAATTTTTAGGTATAAGTGTCAAAATAAAAAAGGTGATTTGTTTTCATGTTTTAGATATATAAAAATAAAAATCTTAAATAGGATTTTTGCACTTTTATTCAGATACAAGCAACAGTGAGAAGAAAATATAAAGTGCAATTTTTATGCTCTCACTGCACCCATTATTTCTGTTTCATTTTCAAATGAACTTGGCTTAGTAATTTTTCCAGCCCAGTTCTGCAAACATTTAGATGAAATTTAGAGAAAAAAACCTCCCCACTCTGGGCTGAGGAATCCTAATTCCTTCAGCTTCACAACATGGAGCAAGTGCACCAGCTTTGGCACCTGACCTGCTTTGGCCCAAAGCTGGACCTGGTGTTGTAGAACATTGTCTGAGCATTATTATAATGAAAGCACAAGCGTGCCCTGATTTCTCAGAGGTCCATTTCCTTGGTACAATCAAATTAAAAAACATGTAGGTAGCAATGTACCTGGAAGGGGTTGTAATCAGACAGGGTCAAGACAACACCAGCGGGCTTGTGGGACACATAGGACCTTCTGTTAAGTTCAGCACTGGGCTTCCCTTAGTAACATAGAATTGTGGACTCATAGAATGTTTGGAGTTGGAAGGGACCATTAAATGTCATCCAGTCCAACCCCCTGCAGGGACAGGGACATCCCCAGCTAGAGCAGGGTGCTCAGAGCCCTCAACCTCCCCTGGGATGGTGCCAGGGATGGGGCAGCAACCACCTCTCTGGGCAGCCTGGGCCAGGGGCTCAACACCCTCACAGCAAAAATTTCTTCTCTCTTATGTGAATCTCCCTCTTTTAGATTCAAATCATTACTCCTTGTTCTTTTACAACAGCTCCTGGTAAGAAGTCTGTCCCCAGCTTTCTTATAGACCCCCTTTAAGCACTGGAAGGCCCCCAGCAGGTCTCCCCAGAGCTTTCTCCAGGTTGCCCCAGCCCAACTCTCTCCTGCTGGGCTCCCAGCAGAGGGGTTCCCCCCTCGGGGCATTGCTGGGGCTCCTCTGGCCCCGCTCCAGCAGCTCCCTGGCTCTGCTGTGCTGAGGACTCCAGAGCTGCCCCAGCACTGCAAGGGGGGTCTCACAGAGCTGGCAGAGGGGCAGGATCCTGGGGGGTGCAGCCCAGGATATGTCTGGCCTCTGATATGGACATGTCAACATGATATGGGCATAACTTCTACACTCAGGTGTTGCAGAAAAAATACAGTAAAAACACCTTGAATCCTATTCAACAGTCAAAATCTTCAAATACTTAAAAGACTTAAATACTGTATTTCTTGACGGGGAGACCTTTGACAACCTAATGAGTCATTTTTGAGTTTGACATTGACGAAACACAGTTTAAGTTGACCAAAGCAATTTAAAAACTCAGGAAAATTTTGCCATTATGTCAAGAGATTGCAGCAGAAAAGCTATAGTAAAGAAAACTGTTATTGGCAAACCTGTTTTTCAAGGTAAAAATTCACACAGAATTTTTTTTTTAATCAAACCAGACCACTTTTTGCATCTTGGTTGCTCTCCTAACACCTCTGTTAATGTCTGCTTACACCTACGTGGAAAGGGTATAGCAAGAAGACCAGAAGATGGAGAAGAGAGTTTGCTTAATAAGGGGCATTTTTGACTAAAATAACTGGAAGTATTTCTCACATTCTAATGGCTTAGAGGCATGAGGACTGGCAAAGGCCTAATACCTGCAACCAAGAGACATTCTGGGCAGAAATAGTGTATTAGATGTGTGGGAGATAAAAGATGAGTACCTGAGACACCTAATAAACCCAGGGACTGTTTTGCAGGGTTTTAACTGGGCTTTTCTTTTTATTTACATAATTTTACGTCACCTCTTTTTAACTCAAGATTCCAAGAAAGGAAAAGTTTGTAGAGACAAATTATTTCTTCTCAGGACAACTCATACATTCAGAAAACATAAGGAAGCTTTCAGAGTTGGGAAGCTGGATGTGGCTAGAAAAAAATGGACATGTTTTTGAACTCACAATCCCTTCAGAAACGTGTGTTTCAACTTTTATCAGTTGGGTAATAAAAATACTACTTCTTCTTAAGCCACTACATCTTGAACATTAATTAAACCTTCAAAGGTTTCTCCCATAATTTTACGTAGTCTTTTATTGTCCACTTTTATTAGTGCTTGTTTGGTGGTTTAATGAATTTATCGTGGAGCTTGTTTTTGTATCAGCTGACACACAGCGTGCTGCTGGCATATTCCAAGAACCACCAGCAGTGCATATGGAAATAGAATATGTAGGTCTTGCAACTGTAATAAATAGTTTTTGAAAGAAAGAGGTCACTTCAGTTCTTATTGAAGGCAACGGGTTCATGCAGAACATGAAAAAAAAGTGCATCTGCATTGAAACTACACAAATACAACCATGTCATAATTACAGTATATAATATATTAGGATGCTACTAACTTTCCTGTGCTGAAATATACATGAAAAGGGAAATAAAAATAGGTCAGCTTCTGCATAAAGCACTTCTGTCCTCACAGAGACCTGGAAGTTAAGGGGACACGGAGAACTTGAAATACAGTCAGCTGCAAAGAATAATTTAAATGTAAAAAGGAATCAGATCTGTCCCTTAAGCTGCCCACCAATTTCCACTGCTTTATAGACATTTCTTTTTCTCTTTTTTTTGATAAATGTTTCTCTCTCCAATTCTGCATTGTGGAAGACCTGCACAACCAGAAAGAGAATCTGACAAATGAGCTTCCTATCTGCAGGGAAGTGATGGAATGCACACAAAGTGCTTTCAGGCTTAAGAAAATGAAAATGTAAATAGGAGCAATTTAATAATCCTTTTCATTGCAATAATATCAAGAATTTCTTTTAAAAAGGAAATATTAAATATTTCAACATGTATTTCTCTTTAGGTGCAAATGTCCCATTGCCTTTGCCTAAGTTTTACAATTTACTAATGTGGCACAACAAAATTAAAACAAACAATAACAAAAATCTGCATTCCAGATTCTGTTTATATTTAAATTAGATTTGCAAAAAAAAAAAGAAATTGTAAAAAAGAACAAAAAATGAGTTAAAAAAAACTATGTATTTCATCAGCACGGTGCTTTTTCTTTCACCAGAATGGTAAACAGTTCTCATTGCTTGCCTATAGGACTTGATATTAAATCAATCTAAATTTTTCAAGGTTCAGACTACTCTTGGGAGCATATATTGAGGTCTGCCTATCAAAAAAAGAAATTAAAAATAATGCAGCATCATTTTTAGAGGTCACATATTTGTTAGCTGAGCATGGATTGTGTCAAGTTATTATTGTTAGTATTTTTTATTTGTAAGACCATTTAAGATTAAACAAAATACTTGATCTTACTAGAAGGATATAATTTTCCCTTGCAATAAAATCCATGCACTTTCAGAAAAAAAAAAAAAAGTTTGATTTTTAACAAAAGGGCAGCTGTTGCATCACCAAATTTTTGATTTGGTTAGACAGGGGTGTAACCCTGCTCCTTAAGAGGGTGGTGGCTCATCACCAGGACAGAATTAGGCTGTAGATGTTATTTTCAACAATTGTTTAGGAGTTAGTGAGGTTCAAGGGTGGAAAAAAATGGCCTCATGGACCATCTTATCAATTCCTG
>NW_008623470.1:0-344 GCF_000691845.1 Merops nubicus | reverse complement strand
CTGCTATCTATCCATGGTTTTTCCTGTTCCCTTGCCTGATCTTGGAGCTTGCTTAAAGCTGAACAAGAGAAGTTACATGTTAGATTATTAATGGCCAGGAAAACTTCAGGGACGTATGACTCTTTGTAGGTATTTTGCATTTTCTGGATCTGTAAATTGCAATAATTGTGAGATGGATATTGGAGCAGATTAGGAGGTTGGCAAATCCTCCAATCTAACCACCTCCTTGCAGTTCCCTGACCTTTACATCTGTGTCAGCAGCCTCCTAGTCTGACTGAGGAAGTAGGTGGGAATGTGGATCTGTTTTAAGGTAGGAAGCTCTACAAAGGGATCTGGACAGGATG
>NW_008623469.1:7776-14650 GCF_000691845.1 Merops nubicus | reverse complement strand
AATAGCAGAAATCTACTAAAAGCTATGTGAACAATCTGTGGGATGCACAGCCTTTCCTCTCTGCTAAATGACCAAGGAAAACTTGGAAAGCCTCTCAGAGTATAAAAAGGTTCCCTCAGAAATGGTTCCTACTCCTGTTTACTCACAAATCCTAGAACTTGAGGGTTGGCACTCTGCAGTTCAGTTCTTAATGAGCTCTTCCTTGTAACAAAGCCCATCTTATTTAGCTGAAGATCAACATCAGACCTTCAGAAATAAAGTTCTGCCCCTCAACAGCTCTGTAGGGGACATCTCAAATAAGCAGCTAATGGTAGAATTTATAAGGACACCTTATTAAGGATGGGCACATTGGATCCCACACCATCTGCCCCCCTCAAACCCCTTTCTGAGGTTCCTGTCCTCCCTCTGGAAATGCTCAGCTGCCCATATAACAGCTGCTAAGCTGCCACTGTCTGCTGGTCATGGTACCATGGTAATCCAGATGATAGCTCCATCTGTAAGCTGCAGCATCTCAGCTGCTGTTTGCCCAACAGCTGAACTCTGCAGCGAGGATGGGAAAGGCAAAGCCAGGCAGAGAGCTCGGGGCAGGAACAGATCACAGGGGAAGCTGTCCTGGGTGACTCACAGCCCACAGAAAATGGATTACTTTTCTTACTTTTGCCTCACACTTGCTTTACTCTGTGCTGCCAAGCATGGCAATGGAGTACCAAACCCCTTCATTACCAAAATAACATGGTGAAATATTTCGTCCTCTATGCACAAAGACTTTGTTGTAGGGAATAGACTGTCCTGATGTTCTCTTCTTTTTCACCAGTTGTGTCCTCCTGGTGAATTTTCCTAGGGGACACTCACATGCAAGCATAAATGCTGTGAAAATCTGCAGGTTTTGCAAGTGTATGCTCTATTTTCCTATTTCTAAGGGCAAAAATTCTGGAGGACAGGGCAGGAATTTTTTTGCTTTTCAGCAGTTAAACCACCAGATTCTCTCTCAGTTAATTTTGGAGGAGGAAAAACCCTCAAAATCCAATTTCTAATTCTAGGTACAGTAACAATTATGGCAAGCAGTAGAGGATCTGCTGCTCTTCAAAGTTTAAGCCTGCATCATCACTGAGAGACTGGCACATCTGTGCTGAGTAAAAGCAGAATCCAAGTCTATGTGCCCAGCTATGCCAACCAACCTGCCTGAAAATCTTCACTCTAACTCATCTGCTGATTTTTGGAAAGAAATGCTGAAGTGGGAGCAATATCCTGGGTGAGATCTGCAGCAGACAAAAACCCTTTTTGAGGCTGAACACCACGTATTTTAAAAAATGGTATCAGCTTCTTAGCAACTGTCCAAACAGTGTGAGCTGCTGTTCTGTTTTCTCCCTACCTGATACACAGTGATACATGTTTCTAGGAAAGCTTAAGTTAATTTTATTTCAGGTAAGGTTATACAAGACAAAAAATATATACATTACCTCATATTGACAAAGTTTCCCCATACAGCTGAAAAATAAAAAAAGAGAGAACGTTACAGTGTCATGTAACAGTACAGGAGGTCATTTTTCCTATTATCATCAGAAGGAATTTAAAACAATATTAAGTGTGTTAATCACAAATTCTCTAAATAAGTTATACATGATAGATATACACACACCAAGTGACTAGAACACAGATTAAGAGTGTGAGAGGAATTCTGAGGAAATTACATGAGACTATAAAAAAAAAGTAGGAAAAGACAGTAAATTAAAAAGGACTCCACTAGTCCTCTGCAAACCTGGAATTATCTGATGAGTAAACCAGCAAGATAAACCTACCTGATCATTATCCCCACACTGTATTAGATATGTACTAGATAAAATGTACAAGAATTCCCTCTGAACTAGAATTTGAAACTGCACACAGATGAAACAAGCCAAAGCTTTGGGCTTATTAGGAATATAGAAAAAAATGGCAAGAGCAACAGAGAAATCCTGCAGATACGAACCACCCAAACTGAAAACTGCAGACTGAGAAGAGTAAAACAGACTGGCCACTGCAGGCACAGCTGAACCAGTCCAAAGGGGTGGTACCAGACTCCTGCACTAAAAGCAGCAACTGCTTCTGCACACGTGTTCTCTCTCTATATATCATGGTGCAACCACAGAAGATACCTAAGCAATATAACCAAATGCCCCACTAAGCATACAAAGCTCATTTATTAGTTTGTATGAGAAAAAGTTTTAAGGAAGACAAACAGCAGTAGGAAATAGCATGGCAAATCTGTCAGCTGTCTCTGTG
The DNA here is from genome assembly GCF_000691845.1 of Merops nubicus. Lineage (NCBI taxonomy): Eukaryota > Metazoa > Chordata > Aves > Coraciiformes > Meropidae > Merops > Merops nubicus. The sequence continues at coordinate 12,388 of NW_008623469.1, read as the reverse complement.
TTCACAAAATTATTCATCTGCCCAATTGATTTTCTACTAGGAAAAAAAAAAAATTCTGAAACTGTTCAGAGTTTAAGTGGCTAGAGAAGGACTATCAGAACACAGATTTTCCTTCTAACCAGGACACAGAATGTCGTTTAAAGCGAAAAAATCAAAGCCATAGATGAGGCTACTCTGCAGAGTTGGTAACCTGAGATTGACAAGACAAACAAGGTCACTGTGGGACAGTTACATAAGGGACTCTGCTACAGTAAGCAGCAGGGGAAACACACCCCGAGTGTCCCCTCCACTCTGCAACTGCTCTTCAGGAGACAAGGGTCAACCTCAGGGTCCAAATGACGCTGGGTCTTTAGCAGAAGTCACCTATATGTAGTAGTAACCTATGTACAGAAAGCTTCTGAAGTGTCCTCGTTTTTTATAAGCTGTGCTCAGATCTCGAGTAGTAGCTGATGAAGTATTTTGCCTACATTTGGGTTTTGCACATACATTTGCATGATTACCACTTCTTGATCTCAAGGAGGCCATGAGGTGTTACAGACACAAGAAAATAAAGGCCACTGCCATAGTTACAGACACCTTCCAGACAGAAGAAAAGAAAGACACCCAGGAAAGAGGAGGGGGGGCAGGAGTGAGGATGAGTAATGCCATTCACCCTTCCACTCTTCAGGGGATGCCAAAGCTGCTGAATTGTCTCCAGCTACTGAGTGCTGCTGAGCAATTCAAAGCCTAGCTCAAATGAACCCCTAAGAGGCTATCACACAAACTGTAGGAGGGCACTGTCACATCTCTGGTGGTATCACAAAACTTCTGTCGTCTCCCAGGGAAAAAATAAGGAAGCTTTATACCAGAACAGATGATCAAGAAAATCCAACTGAATTTAAAAAACACTGTGGTGTTTATGTTAATTAGATAAGTAAATTCTCTGCAGGAAATATGGATACAGTGCTGAGTGCTAAACTAAATTCAAATTATTTACCCTCTGGCTAGGATTTTAGAATTATTTATGGTAACATAGATGGAAAAACTGGGTTTTTTTTTTTCAGTGAACGATGACCATCTGGCAACCACAGGTACAGAACTCTCCAGATATACACTAACTTGCAATGAATTATTTTTCTGGGCTACAGAAACCCCTTCAAATAATGAAACATTGTTTATGCAGAGGCAGGAAACATCTGGCTTTAGCTGATGAAGCAGAAATTGATGAAAAAAAATAAGTTGCCAGCTGCCCCACAAATACTACCTTGCCAGTTCTGTTGCAAGGACAGTGCAGCTTCACTGCAAGCAAGGAACCAGCTTCCTAAAGAAAACATGTTGTGTGTGCTCAGTGCCCAGAGCAGAGAAGAGATGCTCAGAAAGGCATTCATGTACTTCCAGAAACACCATGCTTGATGTTCCAGTTCTGTAGGAGTAACTGACCTTCCATCACACTTCTAGGAAGCTTATTTTTGTACCATTGCAAAAAAGAATTGGAAGATAAGCCATATAGGGAATGCCATATGGAGGGATCTGAAGAACCGTGAAGTCTCTCTCACACAGAGACTTGCTCATACATACTGTCCTCACAAAGGATTCTGAATGCACAATTTAAGGAGGATCTCTTTGGCTTCTGCTGTGTGGTCACATACAGCTTATGCCAAGGCTGAAGGGATCAGAGGCAAGGTTTTGCACTACAGGGGAATTAAGGTTTTGTTGGGCTTTTTCTAAATGCACAGTTGTTTCTATAAAGGGCTCACAGAGCTGCAGAACCAGCACCATGACCCTGGCTCCCAGAGGATTTCCTTAACTTGTCACTTCTTTGCCCTAAAGGTTATACCAAGGCCAATTTGACATCCAGGCAAGAATGACAGAAACATATCAGGCAAGTAGGCCCAAATCCAGAAGCAGAATGATGTGGAGCTACAAGCCTAACTCCAAGGAGAAAACCCTCACAGGCACCACCCCTTGACAGGCTCACCAAGTTCTGGCACCAAAAGCTGCAGACCTGGATGGTTAAAAAAGCTTCCATACCAGCAAGGTCAGAAAGCAGGCACCAAACATAAAGGCAGTTTTCAAAAGCATCAGACTCCTAATGGACTCAATGGGAGCAAACAATAACAAAACTGAGCACCTCACTGTAAAAGTCAGTAAAAAAATAATTAAAAATTTTAAAAAGATTCCAACTCGAAAGCCAAATCTTTTGAGCCAAGAGGTATTCATCCAGGATAACAGTCCTGTGCCAATTCTCAAACCTTAGATTTAACACTCTCACCCTTCCCATCCAAACACAGTATGTGCTCTATGAGGAGCTTACTATTCATTCAGCCAGAGAGCCTTCATCCAGTCTTCCTGCCAACTACTGAAACTCTGTGCAAGGGAAGGACTAATTGGACTAGACAGAAGCATGACTTGCAATCAAAACAATGAAGGCACTCACCTACAAGAGAGAAGAAACAGAGGTTCTGCTTATTCTCTCAAAGACTACATGTAAGCCTCACCCAATGACTGATGAAGGTAATAATAAGTTGCCATTAGGGAAGAGATTAGAATACCTGGACTGTTCTGAGACACATGAAAGCCTGGTTTAATGGCTGCAGGAGAAAGGTGCAGTCTTCTTCTGACTCTGCTCTGGGATGTTTTTTTCCCCTCTCTGCATCCCTTCCACAAAATAATGAGAACAATCATTTTTATTGTAGCGTTTCTGCAAGGATTAATTGCAAGTACCATGAAGATTAGAAATACATCAGAGGCATTAATCACTCCCACAGACATTACACTTGAAAGTGACAGCTTCCCAAGAAGAATGGCGTGCCTTGGATGAAGCAATAGAGCTGTACTTTCAGAAAATAAGAGGTTTGCTTCTTAAAGCCTTAATCACAGTATTGTTATTAAAGAAGTATTTACATTTGCCAACTACACATTAATCACCCATGGTTTTCAGAAAACCCCAATCCTCTTTTTCTCTTTGGTTTGATGTTTAGTTTTTCCCCTCCAGCTCCTGAGAGCTGTAACTATTTGACAGGCCCAGCCTTATGGTAAAACTGTTGTAGATTTCCAAAACTTCTTAAAACTACCTTAAACAAAAGACAACCTGTCACAGACGAGTAAATAATCATTTTCTTTCTACTGAATGCATTTATACTCTTGGAAACATAAAGGTTTGTTTAGTTTTTCTAGAGAAGATCCTCTCTGAAATTCTGTGGATGCAGAGCAGTACAATGACTGGGCTACTTTCAGCAAAGGAATATTCCAAGAGCTACACTTTGGACACAAGCCAACCCTGCCTGCAAGAAGTAAAAAAAAACCAACCAAAAAACTCAAACACACACAAAATCTGTTAAATCACACTGGAGAAAGTACAACAAAACACCCAAGCAATTTGCTGCTGAGCATTCATTATTAAATGGACAGTTTCCTATCACAGACAGATTTTTAGCCCTGAGGAGCTGCACTTCATAGCACACAAGAGTTATTCTTCTAGATCCTCCAAATACAGGATCAGGATGAATGTTTTCACCTGAATGTCCTTTGAGTCTGTCATCTGCAATTATATTTACTGTATAGGTTTCTATGAAACACAGATTACCACTCTGAGAATCCTGCATGGCTTAAATAACTCATCCACAATGGGCTGGGGAACCAGAAAAATAACTATCACAATCTGAAGGTGGGAAAAAAACACATCTCAAAGGAAGCCTGTGCCTTTACCCCAGGCTGATCCCTCTTCTCTAGGTCTCTTTAAATGACATAAAAATCAAGTCATGGAATAACACAGGGCATCAATGGTAATAAACACTCATAATCTAAAATTCTTAGTGACAACATTAGTGTCAGCATCACATACATTTCAAAATGAATGTTCTAAAAGCAAGACCATGATTCGACTGTACTAAAAATGGACGCAAACTCTTTTAAAGTAATTATCTTTCCTAATGGCTTCGTTGTTTGCATTTTCAAGACACTCAGCTGAAGAAAATTTTAGACAAACCTTTGTCTAAGTAGACTTAGCTGGAAACACGGGAATTTCTCCCTGGATCAGCCTTCCCTCCAACCACTGCTCCTCAGAATAAAAGATGACATGCATTTCACATGGATCTCCCTATCAAGGGAGACAGCAGGCAGGAACAGTATGAACTGATCCACGCCTGCAACCTGAATTTCCAGAGCAAAATCATAAGCTCTGAATGTTCTGAGCTAATTGCTTCAGCCAATCTTCCCATTTCAGAGAGATGTAATGTGTGGTTCAAAAGAGGGCTATATTTCCTTTAAATCTCACTCTCTGTAGTCACTCAGCAACTTCAGTCTCCTGGTAGAAACATGTTTTTTGTCTCCAGAGGAAAACTTGACAAAAAGGAAACGCAGGCAATGGGAGCTCATAAAACACTTATTATTATAGATACATTAAAGTCTTAATTGTTTTGCAGATCTCAATTAGATGTGTAATAATGTAAACAAAACTATTATTTCCTTCAGGAAACTATTATTTCCCACACAACATTTTTCCACTAAATTGGAGAGAGAAGGATTTGATTTGACTACATGGACTATTCAGTGGGTAAGGACTTGGCTGGATGGTTGCATGTCAATGGCTCAGTGTCCAAAGGGCCACCAGCAACAAGTGGTGTCCCTCAGG
>NW_008623469.1:0-7760 GCF_000691845.1 Merops nubicus | reverse complement strand
AGTCAGTGGGGAAGGACTTGGCGGGATGGCCACATCCAAAGAGTTGCTGTCAATAGCTCAGTGTCCAAAGGGCATCAGCAACAAGTGGTGTCCCTCAGGGGTCTGTATGATGACTGGCACTGGTCAGTACCTTTAGTAAGGACACAGCCAGTGAGACTGAGAGCACCCTCAGCACGTTTGCAGATGATACCAAGTCAAGCAGTGCTACAGAGGGATGGGATGCCAACCAGAGAGATCTTGGCAAGCTTAAGGAGTGGGCAAACATGAACCTCATGAAGTTCAACAAGGCTAACTGTGAGGACCTGGGTCAAAGCAATCAACAGTATCAATGCAGACTTGGTTACCAGTGGACCAGGAGCAATCCTGCAGAGAAGGACCAGGGGATACTGGTGGAGCAAAAGCTGGATGTGAGCTGGCGGATACTGGTGGAGCAAAAGCTGGATGCGAGCTGGCAACGTGTGAGAGCAGCCCAGAAAGGCAAGGGTATTTTGGGCTGACGTGTGAGTGCAGCCCAGAAAGCCAAGGGTGTTCTGGGCTCTATCAAAAGAAGCCTATACAACAGGCTGAGGGAGGTAATCATCCCCCTCTGCTCTGCTCTGGTGGAGTACTTTGTCCAGCTCTGGAGCCCTCAGCACAAGGAGGACGTGGCACTATTGGAATGGGTCCAGAGAGGGGCCATGAAGTTGATCAGAGGGACAGAACACGTCTCCTACAAGGACAGGCTGAGAGGATTCAGCCTGGAGAAGAGAAGGCTCCAGGGAGACCTTACTGCAGCCTCTCAGGCTTAAAGGAGCAATAAAGAGAGACATTTTACCAGGACCTGTAATGAAGGGACATGGGGCAATGGTGCTAACCTGAAAGAGAGCAGTTTAATAGAAACAAGGAAGCAATCCTTCACTGTGAGGGTGGTGAGACACTGGAACAGGCTGTCCAGGGAAGTTGTGGATGCCCCAATCCCTGGAAGTGTTCAAGGCCAGGTCGGGTGGGGCTTTGAGCAACATGGTCTTGTGACAGACGTCCCTGCCCACAGCAAGGAGATTGGAACTAGATGACCTCTAAGGTCCCTTCCAACATAAACCATTCCATGATTTGGTCAATGTATCAAAGTCTATATTCCATAACTATAAAAAAACTCTATCAATTGTATTTTATCTGTAACTCCAAGAGTGAGCTAATTTGCTTTAGAAAGTTATTATACTGTTGAGATTATAGAGCAATATTAGTGGAAATAACAACATACAATTACTAATCCTAACTTTGTATTACAGAACATCACCTTCCTGGGTGAAGTTTATGACTGAGAATGCACAATTGTTTGAATGTTCAAAAAACTTAAAATCTACTCCTCTGTCACATGTACACATATTTCTGTACATCAAGTAGTTCCTCTTGTATTTCCTGAACTGACATCCTGTTCAACAGTAAAGTTCCTGCCCCAGATCAAAAGTGAGAGCAGGCTGGAGCTGTGGCTTTTTCAATATGGGAATTACCCTAGACATCAGGATTTAGGATTTTCTGAAGGGGAAGGTGCTCTCTCTTCAGCCTGGGTAACACCACCACCACTCTGTCACCTCCCCAGCTAGTCAATACCTAGCAAAGCAAATGCAGCATAGTCACCAGGACAACAGTTTTGTACCTTCTCTTAAGGACAAATACTTAAACCCTGGCAAACTGACAGACTCCTACAGCTGTGAGATGCAACATTATGCAAATTTTCTTTCTTTACAAGAGTTAATGGAGCTTCCTAAAGGATGGGAAACAAACCAGGAACACTTAGTCTAACATTTCAGTTGGCATCATCCCTTTATGACTGAATTCTGTTCTTCTTTTCCCAAATGGCAAATTCTTTCCAACTTTTCTGTTAAGTCTCCTTTCCAGTTCTCTGTTCAGTGATTCTACTCCTGCCTGTCTCTTATGTTTAGCACATCATTCTTTGCCATTACTCATACATTTTTGTCTACCCTTTCCATTTTGCCACAGGGTAACACACTCCAATTCTGAATTACTACAAACAGAAAAACACATCCAATATTTATAATTAAAATAAATAAACAAAACCCCAGAATACATATAACTCGTTACAGTTACAAGTTCCAATCAGAATCTTCAATTTTCATCACTTGAGTGTGCCTGGACATCATAAAACTTTCCAGCTTTGAATTTACTGGCTTGAAACAACCAAGTGGTTCACAAACATGCTGATGTGCTACAAAAGGTGTGAATTCCCAAGGGAGACAACAGAAAGACTTTGACCTATACCTAAATGGAGTATTATGTAATAACTATATTCTGAATCAGGTCAAAACTATTTTGGCAATGTGAAAGCTAAGCAATCTAAATTGCTAGCATCTCTGAGTTCCCTTTTCTCTTAATAATAGAGGCAGAACTGAAACCTAAGTGTCTTTCCTTAAACAGCAGTAGATGATGAAAAAAGCCATCAAATCACTTCTATCTCCAGACAAATCTGATCTACAAAATTTGTTGAGAAAAGCATTTTCTCCCTTTGCTTTAAAGCAACACAGCACATTAAAAAAAACCAACAGGAACCTCCTAAGCCAAGAGACCCACACGTGCTGCTGTTAGGGCCACACATCTCCCTGTTTCAAGTGAAGAAAAGGGAAAGCAGCTGAACTACTATCTCAACAACTGCAATGTATCATGTGCAGTTTTACACAAACCATGCTGTCCCCAGCTTTTCAGCAGCCCTGACTTTTCAAATGCCTTAAAAAAAGGCACTGTCTTCTTCCCTCAGCCCTCCCTTTGGCCCCCAGACACAGCTAGCAGAACTGTGGGACATTTTTCAAGAAGCTCAAAGTGCCAGAGACTATTCCACGCTCCCAAGATAACGATGACACACTAGCATGCATGTCAAACCCCTGAAACTGAGCAGCCTCCCGAGGTAACATGACTCAAAATGATGATTTTCAGCACATTTTTAAGTTTGTTGACTGCTAAGATGGTTTTCAGCAGACTTGTCAGAACTGGAACTGAAAAACTCACTTTTCCCAGCTACCTTTTACAAACCCCTTCTGGTAAGCTGGTGCAGCAACCCCCATCTCTCCCTCCCTTGGATCCACAAATGAGAAGGTGAAAATCACTAGTTCCAACTAGACTCTGCTTTGGTCAACTGACTTTACAGAAAAGAAACAAGCAATACAAATAATAAAGAAACATTTCCTCTTTGCAAAAACACAGATGGGAAAGAAGATGAAAGCTGTGTTTTGTCCTTGAGTAGAATGACAGCATCACCACCTGCACAAGCCACAGAAAAGAAAAATCCTAGGAGGAGACAAAATGCTGGAGGGAAGGGATGTGATCCAGAGTGACCCTGACAGGCTTGAGAGGGGAGTCCGTGCCAACCCCATCAAGTTCAACCAGGCCAAGTGCAACTGGGCCAGGGCAATCCCAAGAACAAGTACAGGCTGAGCAGAGTATGGACTGAGAGCAGTCCTGAGGAGGAAGACTAAGGTGCCTCCCAACACAACCCATTCTGATTAAAGATGAATACTGAAGACAAACATTAAATGGGGATAAGCTGAGAATTGTAAGGATTAAATTCTCCAGGAAGCCAAAAACTTGGCTTAAAGCATCATGGCTAACAAACCCGAGTTGGAGTCCAACTATTCCTGACAAACTCAACTGAAGCATGACCAAATTTTCATAAGCTATACAGCTACGGCTAGTTGGAAGCCTGAGCAGGGAACTGGAAGCTGCTGAAGACACTAAAGCTGTTTGCATAAATCCACAGATGAAAGGCAGCTCTGCAGGAGGTGAAGCCAGCAAGCAAATATTTTTGTTTGTTTTCTTTTTGTTTGTTTTGGTGGAAAATCCATGGCATGCTGACACAAAAAGCAGACAAGCCTGATGTCCCATCAAACCATTTTTACTTCTTGCATGGCCAGTCAATCCTGCTGTCTAGCTGTAGGACAGCTGGGGATGGAAGATCTCTGGTATTCTCCACAGCAGTGCTGAATACCTTTCACACAGCTAGCCTGAAGCAAGAGGACAGCACCAAACTTGAAGTTACTTTTCTATTATGAAAAGTGAAAGTAAAAGCTTATCAGAACATAGCATTAAGTAGCATTCAACCATCATTTTGAACACGTGCAGGACAAGCCACATGCAAGGGGCTGGCAAGATTCAAACTGAAAAGCTTACTCACACCTTGATACTCTGGAAAGAGCACATTACATTTTTCCTAGCCCACACACATCTGACAAAAACAAATGGCTAACCTTGTAAAACAAAGGGTAACAACCATGGGAACTAACAGTGCTGGGAGAAGTCAAGCCACGACACTGCAGGATGTGCTTCCCTCACGTTACTTTGACATTTTGCTTTTAAGTTGTTTTAGTAGCTGTGCTGTAATTTATCTTATAAAGACATCAAGGTCTCAGTCTTGGATCTCATGACAGCACCCTACTATTCATTTCTTTTTTCCTTGGCAAAGAAACAAGGCTACTGACATACTTCCCAAGCACTATTTGATCTACAAGTGAGCAAGCAGAATGGTTGTACTTTACCAGAAATAGAGCTCTTACTTTATTTTTGTTAAGAAAGAACATGTAACTCTCTTGCAATACCAAGACATCAGTAGGCTATTTACAGTAGCACCAAGATTAAAGCAAACCATGCACATTTGATGAGCTCTGGTCCTTAAATTCCAGCCACCACATTATTATTTCAAACACTTAAAATAACGTCCCAATTCCAGAAAATCACTGAAGCATCTCAGTATGCCTATGGAAAGCTAAATAAAATCTTAAAACTTTAAAGGGAATGAGTTTTAGGTGTCTATTTACTGACATACCAACCTACAAACAGGTGGGCTTTTTAAAAACAAAACCCAACCTCTTGGCCTGTAAACTACGTTCTTGTTAAAGACAACAAAAATCAACTAAACCCACTTCATTTATGTTTATAATCACTTCATTTTCTTAAGCTGCAGTTTCACAACAGCTTCAAGATGATGTAAGTGCAGCCCGTGACTGACAGGATTTGTTTTAGTCCACCTCCACATTCCCCATCTCCTTCCATCTCCAGCACTCCTGCAGTATCTTGCTCGGGGCTAAATCAGAGAATAGCTGTAGCAGAAAACTGTTCCTCTAAAAGGGCAAGGAAAATTCAATCTTTGGGCAAGGCCTCCCGTTACACATAGCACTGTATGGCCCTGCAAGAGAGTCCACTAAGCTAGTTCCAAAAAATATTAAAAGAAAAAAAAACTGTGTAGAACATTCTACCAAATTACAGAGCAATTCAGACAGTTCGCTGGCTAGCTGAGTTATCTCCAGATTCATCACTTGAGTGATGAGGAACAAAATCACTCCTTTCACCTAGGGGCTACAGATAAGGTAACTGTGACTTTAGTTATTCACTCCAGTTTTGGGAGGGAACAGTAGCTTAGGTTACAACAGCTTCTAACTGCCTACTGCACAGAAATGCTCCTTTTGGGTTCTATTTTTCTATATACAATCTATGCAGAGCACTCTGCTTCAAGTCAGCAATGCCTTTTTTAATTGTTAATAAACTACATTTAAAGAAATGAGACATCCAGCATTACTTTAAGTCAAACCCAGGTGTAAAGTAAGGATCCTTCTCACTCTAAGTGCCACTGGAGAAACCAGTGAAGTCCATAAAAAAGACTTGTAGGTATCTTGAACAGGGGCCTGACTGGGCACTTCATGGCACAGTGGTACCTTAACCAATGTCAACGAGAGTCCTTTGGTGAGACAGGAATTGTACAGCTGCAAAACGTGTGGTGGCAACACTGCCAAAACACTGCATCACGTCCTCAGCTGGGCCCAGACAGCTGCCTGGACACCCACACTCGTGGGAAGTGGGAGATGTGGAGCAGGGACACCTCAGCCAGCCCTCACCTTGCACAGTGAAACTCTTCAGAAGGAGCTGGCCCAGAGCCTGTCGGCCACCTGTAATAAACTCTTCCTCTAGTCTGCAAATTCTCACAGCAAAGTTCTTCAGGTATGTTTGTGACAAATTTACATTCAAAAGCAGAAGCTTTTTTATGAAATAAGACATCTTTAGAAACAATACTCCCTGAACATTCTCTTAGGGTTTCACACAGAAACTGAAAAAACAGCACTATCAAAAAAATCCTGTCTTCCAGTTCATAAAAATAAACCCCTACTTTGCAAGTATTTCATAATGTGCTCCAAATCTGATTCCCATGTACTAATGTTGAATGGGAATGCATGGAAAGGAGGCACACAGCCTGAAAACACTTAGTCATTTGGAGAGTACTTCAGAGAGAAGGAATGTAAGAAGTGCCAGCACATACACCTACACCAGCAGCTCAGTTTTCTCAGATTCTATGCTATTTTAGTCTGGCATTATCTGACTACAACCAGAGCAGTGATGATTCAGTAATATTGCAAGCAGTACAATTTTAGAGTAGGGGGAAGGGCTCATACCATAGAAAAGAAAACAACCAGTCTCTCTAGAATCTGTTAGACAAGTGGCATGTGCTAGTGTATCATACTGTATTGAAGACACCAAAGCCATAACTAATGATTGCACTACTTTTGACCACTAGTCAAAAAGACCAAAAAACACAGCAATCTGACACAGAAGAATTGCAAAAAAAAATACTGCCATCAGACATCAACTTATTCCCTTTTCGGGTTACTTTTTGCCACACTGATCTGCAGCCTCTCTCCTCCTCCATTTCTCCTGAATCCCAAAGAACCACAAACAAGCAGTGAGAAGGCTTCTGTGACTTACAACCCAGACAGCAAAAGTCATGTGGCAGTTTTTCCCTTCCTTAAGGCTAACTTTTACTTGCAAAGCTAGTATGCAAACACCAACTACTCACCGCAGAATCCAATCAATAGCCAGGTCCCAAAGACCATGTCATTTGCCACTCTATTTCAGTATTTTCACAGCAGCCTATTAACTTTTGTTTTCAAAATTAAGTATCATTTTTGGCAAAACATCAAACTGTTTCAAAATAAGGACAGACATTAAGCTAACCATTCTTCAGTGCACATGAGACCTGAAGCCACTTGAGCAAACTGTCCTAAGGGTCAGAGCTGGCACTCAATTTCAGTAATAACAGAAGTAGCTAAATAATGAGGTCCTGTAAACACAATAACACATGGTAGCAAAGGTAATTCCTAAATTGTGTTTCTGGGATAGAAAACACCAACCCTTCTACCAAATTGCTTGAGTTGTACCTTTCCACCCTCCCAAATGCCAAGGGAGGATCCTAAATCTCATGCACACACCCATCCCTAAAGCTAGCTCACCTATGTGTTTTGAAGCATCAAATCACTTGTCCCTAGCTAAGCCAACAGAGCTTCAAAGATTCTTCCTCTGGTGTTCCATCTGCCTAAAATCTACCTAAGTCTAAAACCAAAAGAGGCCAACATAAAATAAACTGAGTATGAGAAATACAGCAGAAGAATCTGGATGAGAGAAGACAGCTAACAGGACATTATAAAGCCGAGACTCTATTTGCTTCATACCTAAAAACTGAAGTCATCCCTGTCAGCGGCTATTCTGAGATCTTCCCCAACACTTCTGTGCCTCTCTCCAGGTACATAAGACTACAGATACGTGCTGAGCTCACAAACACACACACACTTATTTAGCCACTAAAGGACATCGGAGGATTTTACAAAAAAAATAAATAAAGAAAACCCGACACGAGGCCTGCCCTGGGAAACTTCCTAGCAGGCTCACCTCACGCAGCTACCAGGTTAAGACAAAAAGCGGTCCGAGGGGCGGCTGCGAAACGCTCCCCG
>NW_008623468.1:0-2518 GCF_000691845.1 Merops nubicus | reverse complement strand
TGCATCCCTACACACTCTGGCAATATTTCTATATTGGTTCCAAGTGGCCAGTCCCTTTTTTCACATTCTGTAAACTTCCTTCTCCTATTTGAGTTATTCCACAAGCTCCTTGTTAATACATACGGGTGTCCTGCCTCCTCTATTTTCTAATCATAGGAATGCACAGCTCTTGAGCTTGGAATGAAGCGGTGCTTGAGTATTAACCAGTTCTCTCAGCCCCTCTTACCTTCTATAATCCTAATCCATGGGATTCTTCCAAGCAAGCCTCTGAAGAGGTCAAAGTTATCTCTTCTGAAGTCCAGGGTTGCAATCCCACTTGTTGTTCTGCTTCTTCCTTGCATGATCCTGAACTCTACCATCTCATGGTCGCTGCTGCCAAAGCTGTCCCCAACCTTCACACAGCAAATCAGATCTTCTTTGTTAGTAAAAGCTGCAGCAGCACAACTCTCTTTGTTGGCTTCTTCAGCACCTCTGTCAGAAAGCTATCATGACACACTGCAGGAACCTCCTGGACTGTGTGCACTTCAATGTGCTGCCTCTCTAGCAAACAGCAAGGTCCTTGAAGTCTCCCATGAGCACCAGGGCATGTGATCATGAGGCTACTTCAATTTGTTTGTAGCAGGCTTCATCAACTTCTTCTTCCTGATCAGGTGGCCTGCAGTAGACACCCACAACCGTGTCACCCACATTACCCTGCCCCTTAATTCTTACCCATAAGCTTTCAACACATTCTTCATCCCTCTCTAGGCAGAGCTTGATATATTCCAGTCGCTCTCTCACATAAGGAGATCACTACATTTGAAAAATAGAGAAGCTTATGTACATATAGAAGTAAAAGGTACTTTTTGTTTGTTTGTTTGTTTTTCAATCAGACCAAATAAAATCCTATTGTTATCTTTCTTTTGTTAAATGTCTCTTCTGGTTCTAAGGAACAGCTTCACTTATGTTGATATGCCAAAGGTTTATTTCCTTAAAAAAAAAAAAAAAAGAAAAAAAAAAAAAAAGAGTATTCTATAGTTTCTATCATTCATGTAAAATAATACTTGTCTATTATATTCAGGTGAAATTTGGTCTTAGGGATGATTATAATGTGACTTCATGGCTTCTCTCATGACAAATCTTTTCAGTATATTTTAGTGAAGTTGAAAAAAGGAGGAGGAAAAGGAAAGTAAATGACATGACAACACAAATATAGAGGATTTTGTTTTCCATTGTGCAGCAAAAGTAGTTACAGTGATTAGTTATGTTTTATTCTTAAGGTCATTTCCCTAATGTTTTGTCTGGTCATCAGTATTTCTTTTTTTACTGAGGAGATTAAAGAAGATTTCTGAAGACTTTCCAAAAGTAACAACAGGTAATGTGAAAAAAATTGTTTTATTTATTCATAACCCTCAGAACTAAAATATTTGGTGTTAACACATTATTAAAAGAAATTGTAAAAACTTATTTATTTGGGCCAAGAGAGCCTTCAAAAATGCACACAATTTTTCACAATTAAGTGGGAAACAGGTGATTGTCTGAAGGCAAAATCTGGCCTCTGTGGATACAAGTTCTCAAAGGAACTGGTCTTGAAAACAAGGTGCACTTAAAATAGCTCTATTATTCTATAGAATTGATGCTCTACTTTAAATAGAACTGTAATTTTTTAAATGTTTTTCTTCAAACACTTTCCTTTGTGAAGAAAAACGAATTATCTCTTATTAAAATGGAAACTAAACTAATTTATCATAAATTATTATGTCTTAGAAACTACTGGAATTGTAAGTGCTATCACCCACATTTTCCTGAAAGATTGAGAAGACAATGTATTTCTTGTTTAAAAACTAAGTCATAGAACCATAGAATAATTTAGGCTGGAAAGGACCAACCTTTGATGAATCTGCATCATCTAGTCCAACCATTAACCTAGCACTGCCAAATCCAATACTAAACCATATCCTTAAGCATCACATCTACGTGTCTTTTAAATACCTCCAAAGTTGGTGACACAACCACTTTCCTGGACAGCCTATTTCATTACCTATAAACCCTTTCAGTGAAGAATTTTCTTCCTAATTCCCAATCTAAACCTCCCCTGGAGCAAGCATTCAAGATGTGGCCTCAGCAGTGCTGAATACAGATGGATGATCACTTTCCTAGTCCTGCTGGCCATACTATTTCGGATACAAGCCAGGATGTTATTTGCCTTCTTGGCCACCTGTGCCACCAGGGCACATTGGTGGTTTATATTCTGCTCGCTGTTGACCCACATCCCTAGGTCCTTTTCCACTGAGCAGCTTTCCAGCTACTCACCCCCAGGTTTGCAGCATTGCATGGGTTTGTTGTGCCCAAGCGAAGGACCCTGCACTTGTCCTTGTTGAACCTCATACCGTTGTCCTCGGCGCATCAATCCAGCCTGTCCAGGCCCTACTGTAGAGCCCTCCTACTTACTGTCAAGCAGATCTACACTCCCACCCAACTTGAAGTTGTCTGCAAAGTTATTTTTATATAACCTTATTTGTATATATAAATATTTTTA
>NW_008623467.1:0-19387 GCF_000691845.1 Merops nubicus | reverse complement strand
CACGGGTCACGTACACCACACCGAGCACACGGACACCCTAGTGCTCTGTAACTGCAGCCTGTCCCTCCTTTCGGCTCCCGTTCCTGATCATTTTTTGGCCTCTGTTGCCCGCTGTATTTCTACTTACTCCTGGCATCAGTCCACCAAAGTGTGGTAGATCACTCCCTCCCTTTCTTCACACCTCTTGAGGGCAGCTCCTGTAGTTCTTCACCAAGCCAGTACCCACCCTCCAAGTCTGCTTTCACTACATCTTGCTTTTTATTGCCCAGACTGCTACTACAGACTAAACACAATTATTTTTTATTATTATTATTTGGGTGAGGGGAAGGGAGGAGAAGTCTCTTGGATGTAGGCTTGAAAGATGGTCTCCTGCCCAAACCACTTGCTACCCTTGGGTGAGCGATGTAGATGAGGCAAGTCTGAAGGCCGTGTCAGAAACGTGGAGCACCAGATCTTGGTTACCAGAGCAGTGAGAAGCAGCACAAGATTTCCACTGCAGAAGCTCACGGTGGAGGAACCAGGCTGCCACGCAGCAGCTCCAGCCCTTGGCTCTCTTCCTCTGGTGCCCCCTTCACCACCAGGTGTGGTGGGAAGTGCAGTCAGCGGTCAGGAAAGAGGGCAGCCTGTTGAGAAATGCACTAGAGTTACATCCTTGTCCACCTGGCTTCCAACCAACTCCTCCTTAAGCCACAGAAAGTTTCTTCCTGTGGTGCTGGAAAGTAATCCCTCATGGACAGGCAGAGGCTGGTGGGGAATTTTTCACCTTGCACATGGATCTAACATTACCTACACAGAGCATCCCAGACTTGTGTGGTACCAGGCATCCCAACAGCACTATTTTCATTATCATTGGCTCACTGGGACTTGCTAAATGTAGTTGAATGCAGTATCTTCAGCTCCTTTAAGACTGCAACACGTACTGCATTTGCAAACTGGCCTAAAGAGGAAAATAGATATATATCTCTCTCCAGGAAATTTCCTCCTTTCTCCTCCATTGTTTTTTTTTAACAGGACTTTTTAAAACCACTTTGAAAAAAAAAAAAACAATAAATCAAACCTAGTACTTTAGGACTTCCCACTCCGAGTTTCCATGTGTCACAAAAAAACATCTTCACAGACACCCATAGGCAGGATAATTTTCTTATGCTAGATGGAAAGATACTTAAAAATATATATATTAATAGTGCAGTTTCATTGTTATGGACAGCATCACTGCTAATTCCTCACTAAATTAAAATTTTAAACCTAACTACAATTGTCATTTTCATTATAAATTAGCACATTAATTTTTATGTTCTGAGCACTTGACTACAGCTATAGAAATATTAAGAGCTAGATGTGGCCAAGTGGTTTAGGTTATGGACAAACCATGGAGCTGAGGATGGTGGACAGCAGAGGGATCAAGGAGGAGACAAGGCAGACATGATGAGCCATCATCTTCAGAAGCTGAAAGGCAGAAGAGCTCCATTACCCCTTTCTTGCTGAGAAGAGACTCACAGAAGATCAAGAAAAAGAGCTGTTGAAGCTGGGGCTGCCTACAAAAATCCATAGGTCATGGGAACAAGGACTGTCTCAGGCTGGAGAACAAGGTCTGACTGGGGAATAGCAGTCAAAGGGCCGTCTCAAAAGCTGGGGCTGGCGTGGGAAGGAAGCCAGAGAGGCTGTTAAATGAGTCTATCTGCTCCAGGAAAATCTCTGCATGCTCAGAAGGAGAAAGCTTTAAATCAACATACACACTGTCACCAGATGCTGCACAGATCTTCCTGTTTCAAGAGGTGTGTGATCCTGGCAACAGGCTGAAATCAGATTTATACAATACTAAAGAAATTCCTGAGGCAAGAACACCACTTAGACCCAGCGAAGCATGTTAAGTGTTGCTTTGCAGAAGATATCTATATAAAATAAAACCACATGCCAATGGAAACAATAAGCTAAAGTTACAGAAAAATTTCAGACAGGGTGGTGCTGAGGTCAGGTATCAAGCACAAGCTCTTGTATGGAAACTCCTCAACTAAATAGGTGCTACCCTCAACTCTGTATTTCTCTGTGCTAGGCAGTGGTGAGAAGAACAGGTATCGATGCCTTGACTTGTTTCTTCCTCTATCCAAGAGGAGTTTTTGGATATTGTGAAACAGGAACGGTGAAAGAACCTGAAATAGCAGAGCCAGCAAAGATGAGACAGAGCCTGGGAAAGAATGGGGCAGGCAAGTTGAGGAGCGCTTATGTGCACAGGGTCTTCTCCATTTTGCCAGGCTTGGCTGCATCCCAGTATGATAGTATGGTGGTTAATGCAACCCAGTGGCTCCCTTAGGAACAGAGAGGCCAGACAGTGATTGCTTCTCTCTCCTGGACCTGTCCAGATGGAAGGACAGCAACAGACCTCTCTTTCCAGATACAGTCTGAGATCCAACACCCTCCAGATGCTGGTCTCTACCAGTAGATGAAGTCACTAGCACCAAATTTCTGCTTGCTGAGACTTCCTGCATCATCATACCATAATCTGCTCCAGGGAAAAATCAACAGGTCTAGTTTGTATGGGTGCTCTGGGCTACACCTTGGGGGATTTTGCCTGAAGCAGGTTAGGAAACACACCCCCCAAGTGCTCCCTAGACAATGCTGGGTAGAAGAGTAACAGCAGGAAACTATATGCGTTAGTATTTTAATAGAGAACCCTGAAGCACAAAGTTAAAGCAGTTATACAAGAGATCAAAAATCTTTTTATAGTAGTGTCAGGCTTATTTATACAATTAGATTGCCATTTTTATAATTAAATATTTGGGATATTTTTCTCCCAAGGTGTTTAACTGGAAAGACAAAAGCATACCTTTAACATTTAAACTTCCTTAATTGCTTTTAAATGTCACTGCAAATGAAACAGTGTTTACTTGCAGTATAACTGACAAGCAGCACCAAGACATCACCTCTCCACCTGAGCAGGAAGGCTGCTAAGGGAATAGTGCAGCAGTACAAATTTGCATTGCACAGGCTGATTTTATTCTCCCTGCCTCCCCACCGGCCCCTCTTTGCGTGCGTGAACCTTTGATGGCCCCCTGCCTGCTCCTGCCTGTTTTCTTGCGTGGGAGTTGCCAAATCCCAGCCTCATCCTCTGGTGGAGCAGCAGCCAGCTCACTATAGATTGAACTTTCTCACAGCAAGGAGGAAGAGTCCTGGTCCCTTGGAAGAACAAAACAAAAAGCTATACGAAGCCCAGACGCTGGTTGGGATGGGTTTCCCAACTACCACCCTCTGCATCCTTCCCACTGTAGGCTGTGCCAGGAGAAAACAGAGGACTTGGGGATCATTAAAATCTCATCAGAGCTGCCATTTCAAACCTGTCAGTCCAGGCACTGCACAAACAAAATCCAGGTAGTGAAAGATGGTTTTCTGTGCTTTCACATTTTACCTGAATGGAATGAAAGATTAACTTTTTTTTATTTTTATTGTTTTACTCAGTATTTTTAAACTGCAAGCTTGGTTTGGTTGTTTCATGAAGCATCAGTGGCCAAAACTCAATTTCTGGAAGGTGGAATCCAGTGAATAAAAGCTGTCTGCATTATTCCGAGCCTTGTTTAAAAGACTAAAGTTTGGCGTGGTCATGGAAAAAGAAAGGGAGAAGAGGGGCTGCCTTGCTTGGAAAACAAACTCCACAGAGGAAGACGGTGCCAAAGAAAAGGAGCAACACCTCCAGTACAGAGATGTTCCTTTTCTCACTAGAAATAATAGAAGCGTTAGAGCTACTGGTTTAAAACAATGATGTTCTCAAGCTTCTCATAACAAGTCAAGCCCTGTTCATCTGAGAGGCTGAAACAATCCACTGTGCCATGTGAACTCCATCTAGGCTTTTGTATACCCTTCTTGTCTTGTGTGTATTAGCCTGAAATAATTCAAGACATTTAAGTCATAACTAGCTGACTTTAAAGCAAACAAAGCAAGTCATGCAGAGACTCTTACAATTCTTCCTATCACTTTTTCAGGCTGCCAGCAGCGTCACATGGATATTCTTTTAATCTGTGTGGCTGTTTTATCTGATTTGCAGTATGAAAATCCTCCATTCTCCACACGAGCCTTTTGAAAGCATGCTCAGCCACTTGAGACAGGTCAGAGTAAGGATCCTAAACACAGGCCTGAGAACAGACTTGGGAACTTTTTCAGTTATTTAATCTTGAGCCCCAGCTTGGCTATTTACAGAAAAACTATGGTTCTAGGGCTGAGAGAGAGTAGCTTTCATGAAAAAGTCTTCCAGTTCCTCTCCTGGTGAGCGAAGACATCACAGAAACCTACCCACTCTTTATTTAAAAGGCGCGACTGATGCTGTTTGTCCTCTGTGGCTATGAGTTGACAATTCCTTACAGACAATCATCTTGATAGTTTCCCTTCAGAGCTGTAAGGCACCTGCCACAATATAGGGTGAGTTTCTCTCTCCCCCTTTGTGCAGAAGGCAGCTGTAACACCATCCAGTGGCAGTAAATTCAGGAGACAACTGAAAGGAAATACACCTTGGTGAATGGCAGCCCTCGGGGCCAGAGTCAGCTTGGCTGTAGCACTGGTAACACGTCACCCCATCTACAGCTGGCAGGGCAGTGGATATTGTGCCTGGAGCACAACCAGGAGGGGTTTTGGAGGGGTGGGGATGGGGAGAGAGCAAGCCCAGCCATTTCAGGGCTAAGCTATTCACATGTCAAATCTAATCCTATTTCCATGACTGTTTCCAGTCTTGGAAACTGGATCTGTCCGTAAGAGTTTAAGTGTCTATAAATACTTTTCATCTCAAAGCTTTTTAAAAACAGACATGCTGGGTCTCTGCAGAAATCCCTTCTCCAACCACTGAAATTGGGCTCCTGCTTGAAAATGAAGCGACTGCTTGGCCAGCTTACTGCTCCCCCATGCAGCAGCTTTGCATAGCACACTAAACACTCATCTCGGCAGAAAGCACGGAGCTCAAGAGAGGGTTGACATGTCTAATTAGTTAAGTAAAAACATACTGCAATTTGGCCACAGTCCTCAAATATCCATTATTTTGAGAAGTGAGATGGTATCTCTAAAGCCCTCGACACACTAGAGCTTGAACTCCTTCTAGGATGGAAGGTATCTCCAAAGATGGAACAAAGGTCTAGCACAAGGCTGATCAACCAGCAATCATTCCTTCAGTGGGAAAATGATTTCTGAACACAGTGTAGCACTAACTGTATCCAACTTTGCCTACACACAAAACCAAACATCAACTTCTCTTTGCAAACAGCTCTAGCAACTATTGAGTTTATACGACACCTGGTTTCTGCATTTTCTGTCTCTGCTCAGCCCAATCTGGCTCAGTTTTCCCTTCTGCAGGCAATGCAACCATAAAAAAAATTAAACCTGTTATCATCCCAAAAGGAAATTAATTAGAGCAAGCAGTCCTCGAGGTGAATATTGCACTTCCAGTGCTCAAGTTCACTATTTCAGACAGCATGTGAGAAAAGGGAGTGCTCTCAGACTGCCTGGCTGTGCAATGCCTGACTGCACTCACATCACCAGGAGCCTCCTCCATAACCATCGTCTTCTTTCTGATCTCTAACCCTGCACGTAAATGTGGATCCTGTGCTCAACTGGAGTGAACAGGGAAACTCAGCCCCTTTTAATTGGGATGCTCTCTACCCAGAAGTAAATACAGAACACAAACACAGCAATGCATCTCGAGACAGACTTCGAAGAGCCAGCCTAGTCATTACAGAAAGGTTTGGTTTGGAAGGGACCTTTAGAGGTCATGTAGTCCAACCCCCCCTGCAGTGAGCAGGGACATCTGCAACTAGAGCAGGTTGCTCAGAGCCCCATCCAACCTCATCTGGAATGTTAGCAGGGATGGGCTGTCTACCACCTCCCTGGGTAACCTCTGCCAGTGTCTCACAACCCTCAGTGTGAAAAATTTCTTCCTTCTGTCTAATCTAAATCTCCCCTCTTTTAGTTCAAAACCACCACCCCTTGTCCTGTTTTAACAGGACCTGCTAAAAAAGATTGTCCTCATCTTTCTTACAGGCTCCCTTAAGTACTGTCAGCTAAGGGACTTGCAGCAAGAACAAGCAAAACACGAAGCTGTTGAAAGCTGTTGCTCTGTGTACTCAAAATGCACATTTAGAATCAGACAAACCTTTCCGCTCTTGCATTTTTTAACAATCGTCCAGACTGGAAGGGAAAAGATTATTGTCCTGGCTTCACCTTGGCATGGAGCAGCTCCCTCCAATGGTTCAAGCTCTGCAGAAGAAAGTCCTTTGTGAAACCGAACCTCTAACGGGGACATTCTTCAGATCCTGTAGACTAGTCCTCACCATCATCTCTTTGGCAAATGAGCTTTTGTGGCTTGAGCTACAACATTTTAAAAAAAAAAATTCTAACAGAAAAGACATAAAGGATTTAAAATTCTTAATTGGATTTTAAAAAGGTGAAACTTTTCATAAAAAAAAAAAAAGAAGAAAGTTCTCTAAAAGGACATGAAGGAATCTAATTACTGGCCTATAGTATCAGGAGCAAGGACCAACAGGACCTGCAGACTGTCTGTCCACACATCTCCACAGGGTGTCAGTGTTATTTCAAATTTGGGTCATTTTCACTGAAATCGGACTAATTTTTCACTTTTTTTTTTTGAGTCTGCTCATCAGAGAGCTGCTGCCACCACAGCCTGCTTGTTCCAGAGCTCACCCTTTCCTCCCATAGCCAGCACTAAAATGAAATTCTTAAAATGGGGAGATAGAAATGCATAGTCATGGTGGTCTGAGGACAATGGGAGGATTTCAGAGAGATTTGAAACAGGGCTGACATTCACCACTCCAAATCTGGTACCGGTTTGCTGGTGGGATTCCCAGCTCCTGCTGGGTGATGATCTCTGAAGCAGGTGATCCAGAGCTCTTTCACATGCACCCACCCAGGGCTGTATGTCCTTTCCCTGACAGATATGTAGCTACAATGAGCTTCTCTGGCACTTCCAGAGATTCAACCCATTCAATGTTTTAAAGCTGGCTGAGAGCTGACCTAGGGAGAGTAAAGCTGTTAAATTTGACCACTGCCAAAAATTATTTTCCAGACACGTTACTAATGCAACTGTACTGAAGCAAGATCCCACCGCACCCTGGAAGCTGTGTGGTGCAACACACAATATCCCCACCAACCTGTGTACTCCAAGTGACTGCACAAGCCAGCATCAGTTCTGGTGCAGGGGCTCTGCTCAAGTGCCCTCCAAACCAACGCTTCCATTCTCAGAGGCTTTCTTCAGTTTCCATTGGTCCAGTCTTCCTTCTGCAATACTTCTACTTATACAACAGCTTCCCTTCTAACCTGTAATTTTGGAAGAGTTATTGGAGGCAAACCTCAGTTTTATGTCCAACAGGGGTGAATACCGGGTCAGGAAGTTTCTACAATTATTAACTACTCAGCATTTCAGTTCTTTATCACATCATTCTAAAATGGGCTGTTTCTTACCGATATTGAGGACATCATCCCAAAGATTTTTTCCTGAAAGCAATACTCAGGAATGTGCTTGTTTAGGGACAGACAACAAACAGACAGCATACTGTGTGCTTAGCCCTACAGAGGACGTGCTCTGCCTTAGATATGAGACAGGAGCTTGACAGAGCAGTGGTGTTCAGAAGAATCACCAATTTAATTTGCCCCCCTAAAATTCTCACGATTTATCCTCCCATCCCTCTGCCAGCACTTCAGTTGTGCCAATGGAATAGCCTGCAAGGCTTTGCAGTAAACTCAGCTGCAGAAGTGACCTCGATTAAAAATAATTGGGCATCGAAGTAAGTCAGATTAATTATCTCATCTAATTCAACAACTGGCTGCACAGGAACACGCCTGGGAGGAGCGGCAGGTGGCAAGGAGGTGCTGGACACTCAACTTGGTGCTGTTGACAATATTGGTGTTCAATCTATACCCTTGGAGTTCAACCTATACTAGAGTAACAAAGAGATGAAAACTCCAGATCTCAAAAAATACCTAGGGATCCAATTTCTGATAGATTTTAGGGTTTTCATGTTCCTCCTACACAAGCAACCAATTTACTTTCTCCGATGAATCTGTCCCAAGCTCCTCAAACAGACAAGTTCAGAGGTTGGGAAGAGGCAACTGGGCTCCAGTTTGATACTTGCTTCACAAGCTCAGCAGCTTTCAGATGGTCATTCTCAAGATAAGTCAGTCCAAAGCTGGTTGGCAGGACCTCCACTCAGTGGCCAACCTTCTTTGCCATAGCCCTTTTCAAAGACTTCTCTAGCATGATGGCTACCTCTACTAAATTATGACTACTTTTTCAATTTGAATGAAGCTGGAGGAGCGTGGACATGATGGTGGCAGGTCACACAAAGGGATAAGGACCTTGCATTGGACAGGTGACCTGATGGAAGGCCAGGCCCTAGGATCAATGCCAACTATTTCCAGCAAAGAGGCAGAGGAGGAGGATATTCCACCTAGCTGCAGTTCCCAAGGGGAAAGTAAGGAAGATCACATTCCCCGAAGAAACTTCCAAACAAGAAAGCATCTTGCAGACCTTCACCAAGACCTCAGAGCAGCCGTTGCACTATGTGTTTGCCCTGGCTGAGCTAAGATAGCCGATCCTTTCTGCTTTCCCCTGCCACAGTGGAGCAAGGCACCAGGCAGGCTACCAGCCTCCCAGCAACTCCTGCTCAAAGCTACCTGGTGGTCTGCAGAACATAAAAAAAGTTTTGGAACAGCTGCGCTAGATGATGGTAGAGAAGGAATATTGACGGAGACCGCTGCGGCTATTTCTTAAGTCTTTAAAAAAGAAACATCATGGCAGCTATTTAGCAGGGGGTTTGAAAATTCAAATATTGACAGAAGGAAGTTTTCCAAGGGATGCCAGCAGCTTTTGCAGCAACCCCAGTAGTAGAAACACTGCGGTTCAGATGTGGGCTGTAGCACGGACCAAACCCACAAGCTCCACACAGGAGGGAGAGCTACCAGTGAGCAACAGCAGCACTTCACCCTCCTGTAAGATGTTTCCCTGTGCACTGGAGCAGGGGGTGGTGAGGGTTGGAGGGTGGAAGGGAGAGGCTAAAATGCCCTGAGGAGCTACAATCGCACTTGCCAAATTCTGCACTTTACTGGGAAAAGGAGAGAGTGACTTCACTTTTTACCTCCCCTTCCCCACTTCCCCTGCCCCAAACAGACAGATGTGGCTTTGCAAGAAATTAATTACAGATGGAGGCTAAAAAAAGGGAAAAAAAAAAAATCAACAAAAAACCCCCAAACCCTCAACCACAAGGCTTTTTCCTCTGCAGACTTGAGGATGGATGGGGCGACCTGGGAAAACTGGCAGATGGAAAACCCATTACAGATGTGAGGTTTGGAGACTAAGGCTGAGGGACAATTTAAGAGTTGTAAATTTTAAGTTTGGGGGTATAAGTGAATTGCTTAGCAACAAAAAACAAATAGGAAACAAGAAGCCTCATGAGAGAAGCGTTTAAATATTTAAGAATCCCTATTTGAAGTGAAGACTACATTACCAGAGACCTGAGGGGCTGCTATTCTCAACAGCTAGAGTCAAGATAGAAACAAAATGAAGATTTTAATCTCATTTCCACACAGAAATGTATTTAACTTATTCAGGGCAAGAAAGATAGTTATTTGTTTGCTCCCATATGTGTTTTGCACAGCATGCAGCTGGTAAGATTAGAATATGTGGTATATCTTTAAGCAGTTTGCTACCCAGGACAGATTTCTTATAATGTGTTCAAATATATGCAGGGAAGCTGCTTTACTGGGGTCTACAATCATTGCTACCACATGTCTGACCCTTGCTACATGGTCCAGTGCCTTTTTATGCTGCTGCATAAATCTTCTCCTAAAATTCTTGACAGCTCAAAGGATGGCAGGGGCCTCCATCTCAAGGGGCAGAAGGAGAAGGGTGAAAAAGAACAGATCACCTGGAAACAAATGTTCAATATTTTATACTATTTCTTCATCATGAAAAGACAAGGATAAAGGGAAAAAAGACATTACCAGCTTTGGAAGGTCAAAATGTTACTGCTTTAGCTTTTTTAAACCATTGAAACACTAGAAATAGGAAATAAAGCACAAAGCTTCTAAACAAGCTTGTGACCAAAGCCCCACCTCTACAGCAAAACACTAAGGGAACCCATTAAAGATTAAACCAGAAGTTCACAAGAAATCAAAACTCTCTTTGAAAATCCTTGTCTTGTAAGAGCCTGTAAAAGTAGTTCTTTGCACACATACACAGTATATATACTTACATGCATGCACACATTTATATACAAGAAATTAAGCATCAGGTAGTTCCTTACCTTATTATGGGGCATTAGCCCACGAGATTACCTCGGGGCGTGCCGAGTTGGTGGGACCATGCTCCAGTCCTATCCTACACTGCTGCACATGACATCATTCTGGTTCTTTCATGAAGGAGGTCCACAGTACTGGAGTTCAGAAATAGCCCAGACATTCCCATTTGGTTTTGCTGCTTCAGCAAAAAGGGATGCTCCGGGCCAGTTGTTTTTTTATCTTTTTTTTCCTTTTTTTTTTTTTTTTTTCTACCTGAAAAAATAACAAGCACACAAGCCCAACCAAATAAGAATTCTCGAAATAACTAAAGCTTGCAAGACTTAAAATCAGTAGGAAAGTTCCTTGGCAGCTCAGAACCTCAGGCCAGTAAAACCAGCTGTTTGCATATATACTTTACTTGCAAAATTAATTAAAAATATAGGAGCATAATGGACACATTGTGTTTAATGTAATAGCCAGAAATAGAGAGAGCAAACAGCACTAGAGAAAAGGCATTCTGACATAAGACAACATTGTTACTCACACACTTCTAATTTGGAGGACTAGAAGAGTTTCACACTTCTCTAAAAAGGGAGACAGGATCCAGTATCAAAGGCAACTGAAAATTTTGCCTAAAAATGCATTCGACTGCAGTATTTGGTATAGTAATGAAACCTGTTCAAATGTTTTGTTTCTTTTTTAAAGAGGGAAAAAAAAAAGAAGACATGAAATTTGGATAATGATTATTCTTTACTTCAATACAAAACAGAAGGCAGCCTGGAAGAGCTGCCCTGGGCCCCTGTCTCCTGTCCTCTTGCCTGCCCTGGGTTCACATAATTCTCTTAAGAACTGCCCTTGGCTTTGTTTACTGTTCAAAAAAGGTGAAGTAACAACATATAGGCCACCTGAAACTGAAAATGTGACAAGCTAACATGACAAGCATCAATAAATTGGGAATATCTATCAGAATATTACAGGCTAGGGCTACCTTTAAAGATGAGGTAGATAGGTATTTCTATACAGATCCTCAGCAGGTTTACAAGTAGCCCTACATCAGCTGAAACTACCAGATGCAGACACCATGGATAAGATTCAAAGAACTGACTCTAGCTGTGCTTAATCTCCTCACATTAAGATATGTTCAAAATGCAACCTAATATCATTTTGCAGGCATGCTACAAAGACTGTGTAAATTGGAAGACAATGTCTGCTCCTATATATCTGCACACCTGCCTGAAAGCCAACAATGATCCTTTCCTGGAAGACAGGGTTTGGGGAAGTGGGTTGATTGTTGGCCAAGGAGCCATGTAAGCTCATAGAAGATTTCAGATAGTTTCAGCTGGGCCTGGGAAAGGAGCAGAGACCACACGCAGACTGATGGTTGAGACAAAGTGTGTTGAAGGTACATAAGCTCATGTTCCTCCTTACCATCTTCCCATTTAACCAGTTCCACAGGACTATCCAGACTTCCTTCTTCCACTGTCCTTGCAAGAAATTTTTAGCTTTGCAGACCAAAGCACTGCAGGGACATCTTTCCAGTCTGCAAATAAAAGGCTAGTTTATTGAAATCACCCACATCTCTCACTTACCACAGTGCATTTGAGCAGAAAAAACCACCTCCAGCAAAAACCCACTTGTTAGATCAGCACCAGCAGATGACCTTAATAAATAAGGGCCTAGCAGCTCCCAGTAGCTTTTTCTACAACCAGTTAAAACTATTTGACAAGATGGTAAATATATGTCAGGAACTGATGGTCTTAATATAGGCACAGACTCCCTGCTGTTGCTAATGCTAATAATGCCACTAACCTGGGGAAACATTAGCTGAAAAGTTTTACAGAATTCCCTCAGGTACCCAGGAGTCTAGATTGCCAGGATCAAAAAGGCAAGAAAGCTTGGGATCTTACACAAGAAAAAGTACCCTATCATTTTCCTCTACTTTCCTTTCTCCAAAATTCACACAGGTCTTCACTGCACAACATAAGAAAAGAGAATAAAACACAAACTCATTATTCCAACTTTGCCAGCTGCTTTTCCTTGCTATGAAGCTTCTTTTTCCATACTGTTCCCATCACAGACGCATTGCGAGGCTGGCCTGCTGCAGCTCTGCTGCCCTAGCCTGGCTTGCACGTTTTTTGGAAGAGAGGGGCATAGAGAAGACATAGTGAGAAATGAGCCTCACTTGTTGGATGCTTTCCTGGAGAAAGGTAGGAATTCCTACCAAACCCCATGGTACTTACGGCCAAAAGCATTCCCCCAGCCAACAATGTGACACCAGGTCACTTGACACAGGGAGCTTTACAAAAGGAAAAAAAACCCTCAGAGTTTACTTGTATTCTTGAGTGAAAACAGGCTGCTAAAAATTGCACTCGAATTAAGGAGCATTATAGCGTGGAAACTGAAATCTCATCAGATATTCCACTGGAAAACAGAAGGAGCAGCTTCTCCAAGTGCAAGACAGTGCTGCTGCTTTTGGAGAGCGAGTGGGAGCGAGCAGCCAAGGGGCTGGACAGGCTTGACCAGCTGAACAAGCCTCACGTTTTTGGATGCTGCTGGAACTTGCCACTGTTGTAGACCCCCTGGCTTTGATAGGTGCTTCATGCAGAGGAGACAGATGTGGGGCAGGAAAGATGACAGGGAGAAGGGCACACAGAGAGATAAGGAAGGAAAAGGGGCTCTCTATTCCCAAACCTTCTGCCTACCCCATCCCTTGTGAAAAGGCTCCTTCAGCCAGACCTATCTGTCAGTCTCCAATCTGCCTTTCAAGATTATGATGCTCTTTCCTGCTGGAGGTTTTGCTTAAATATAAACAGCAGAGCATTTCAGTAGGAATTAAAAAAATACAAATAAAAGAAATAAGAAATTCCCCAAACCTCCAGGCTCATTTTAAAACACATTAAAAAAGACACAACAGTAACAGCTTCATACATACCACAGCTGCAATGATTTGGAGCAAAAGTAAGGAACGCTGAATGTGCTAGTGTTTTGTTTTAAAATATGGCCTACAGACTTCACATTTGGGTGGGAGCCCCCTAGAACACCAAAATCTCTCCTTCTTCCCCTTGAAGGAGAGACTGAGAAATTCAGTGATTCCCACTCTTCCCACCTTCCTTTCTGCTCCTCCAAGTGCTGGACAGGCTGGACTGTGGGAGAGCAGAAGCTTTTGTGAGGTCCCCGGGACACTGGGAAACAGAGGCAGCTTTACATAAGGATTTACAACCAGTAGGTGAAGAATAACTCAAGAGGTGTTTTATTGCTTGTGATGAGGGACTATCAAAGAAGCCACAGGGTACGTTGCCAACCGTTTGGTGTTGTTTCTTTAGTTCTTATTGGCAGCACTCTTGGTTATTGCTCTATTTTTCTTTCCCCTCCCATGCGCTTATCTTTCATCTTTCAGCCTCCAACACTGACTTAATTGCAATGCACCATATGTTGAAAATTAATCCACACAAATGCTGAAGAAATTTCAGCTGCTAAAAATTTCATCTGACTTTTTTTTTTTTCAAGAAAAAGGGAAAAGGCAGCAGCTCAAGCTCCTGATGCACGCAGGCCAAGACATTACTCTCACACTTTATCACAAGACTGGTTGTGCAAACAGAAAATAAAATTTTAGGCTTGAATGTCAAGGCTCCCAGTTATCATAATCCCAAGCCAAGGCCACTCAGCTCAGCAGCACCTCTTTTCAATTCTGTCCTGCCAACACAAGGGCTACAGCAAGACAAAACAGGAACCAGAGACAGGACCAACACAATCAAGAAATTCCTCCCATAAAAATAGAGGACTATCAGAAACCTATGACCTGTATTCCTTTATAACCTCAACCCAGATGCTCTTCTATTTTCTCTGTTCGGCAAAGGGAAGTGCACTGCCCTTGCCTGAAGTCAGCTCTACAAGTCTCTTGGGGTACCAGATTTTGACATTGTTCTTTTCTGGTTTGAAACACTGCCAATGGATGAACACCTTGTCTTTCGGTGAGCGCGGGGCTTTAACAACACGTCCAACCTCACCATTAACAGTAATATCTTGGTTTCTTGACTCTTCTGACATGAAGAATGGAATCGTATAACCAGTCAAACAGCATGTGGAAACTACATATATTTACCATATTCTTCTGCTTTTAGCATTTCCCAAATAGGGTCCCAAGTAAAAGCTCAGACTTGCACTGTGAGTGTCACATGTACTATCTCTGTGAAAAGCAACACGCTAGATAAGAAATGCAGGTATCTACTGACACTCATTTGCAATGTGTGCAAATAAAAGGGGCCCAAGCCAGGGCAGTTATGATTCATAGCATCGAATGTCAATAGAGATGGACTAGCTGCCTGTGTAACTTAAACAATAGTGAAGAGGGAGAGGTGGTGTATGCTGCTAATCCACGCTGGAGGATTTAGAAGCAAGTAAACCTCTATTAAACTTTTCTGGCTTGTATGTACAGATGTTTTACTTTGTGTAACACTATTTCAAGTTAGACCCAGATGTTGTAAATCCAACTGTAATGTTCATTAAATATATAACCCCTCCAATTTACTCCATCCCTTCAGCATTCCCAGCAGTTCAGCAGGGCAGAGCACCCATCCTCTGCAGATGGCATACTTGACCCTGGCAATGCAACACAGCTCAAGCAGTGGATCTTTGTAAATGTCTCTTCCTCGAGCCAAGACAGAGACTTCCAGACTAGTGTGCCTCTGAAACAGGAGGCACTCGTGTGCATAAAATGCACCCACCTTCTGAGCTGAAAATAACCACAAGTAGCAGGACCATGCATGTAGCTCTTCCTAGAACTACATTTTTTTCTCCATTGAGAGTTACAAGGAATTTTGGATACCAAAACCAACTTTCAAAAGTACTCACAATTTTTAATATTTTTTTTTTTTGTAAATTCATCAAGAATCTTTCATGTTTGCAAAATTTCTTATTCACCCTTTCCACAAATTACACTGTTTGCAGTGACCGTTCAGTTCTATACAGACTGCTGTATAAATGACCAGTCAAGCCTAAGCAAACATTCCCCTTGTTTTTGCAATCCCAACATTACTTTTGTATTTACTCATGTTTATTTCCTGTATTGCATTGACTTTTCTTGGCCTTACAACCATATCAACTCACTACTACAATCCTTTCTACGACCAAACTGAAAGAAATACCTGCGCTTTTACGTAATAAAACATGAAAAAAACACAAAAGAGAGAAAACTGCAGTGCAACATAAATCATGATGGGACACTGATAATAAATGAGCCTTATTCATGCCAGATAAAGCAACAAATCCTCATTTAACACACCAAATAATTTATCCTTAGCCAGAAAGACACTCAGTCTGACATTCAAACAGCCGTCTTTGTACATACAGAGAAGCTGCCAAGTCTCCATACTTGAATGATCTCATAGACTCTGGGGGAAAAAAAAAAAAAAAGAAAGAAAAAAACCACCCCAAAACATTTTACCATACTAGCTGAATACACAGGGGCATAAAAGGATTGACTTTAAAGCATTTCAGTAGTTGGGTCTCTGCAGACAAGCTCTGGGAAAAATTATGACCACAGTCACAGAAAATTAGGAGACCTAAGCAAAACCTCCATAAAGTATTCTTACTTACAATAGTGCTATCAATGAAGAATAATCACCCCTACATATCTGTTGCTGTTCTCTCCCCTACTCTTACCACGCATAACTCAGAAAAAGGTCATTAGTTTCATCTGTGATGCCTTTTCCCATTCGGTATCAGTGAGGCATTGCTTGGTTAGAAGGGAAAGGAGAACAGGGGACAACATGGATGCAAGTGAACAAGAGGACATTGATCCATGTGCTGCTACCTATAAGAAATATCTGTGTGCAACCCAGTTGGCTTGGGCTTAGTACTGAGCACAGATAGTTACTGAGCTCAGCTTGGTTCCCAGCTGTGTACACTGGACCTGATCCTCTGCTTGGGTAAATTTCCGTAGTTCAATTAGGCTGTGAACGATGACAATTTTACCAGCTGGAGACTGGTTACATTTGGGGTTTCTAAAAACACTGCCGTGCCTTTCATCATGAAACTGCACATGTGAAACCAACTTTAAAAGAGCATACGAGGTACATTTTCTCCTGCTCAGATGAGACAAAGGCAAGCAGAAATCTCAGGTTTAAACAGCGGCCGATAGGTTTGGATTTCTCCTTTGCCAGTTGCTAGGTCAGGATGGGCTGAATTTCCAAATGTGCCACATACTCAAACTCCCAGTTGACAAGACAGACTCAAACAGTCCATTATACCACTGAAAATCATGTCCCTTGAAGTGTTAAGCCAGGCACCAAATATGCATAACCAATCTTTAAAAAAACAGGCATAAGTCACTTGCTTCATTTCACATAGTGCATAAACTGCACAACACAGAAAAAATCACAGGGCGCATTATGGAGAGGTAACATGAATTTTCTTGAAGCCTTACATACTATATCTACAGTTTAACTTGGTATCTCACCACACTGCTTCACTGCTGCCTTTCATCAACAAGTGACATCAGATGCAAGAATCAGCTCTGTCTCATCAGCATCCCTCACTCCGTCTCAGCCTTACTGGGCTGCTCCCATGCAGCAAAGCCTCCAGGTTCTCACAAGATTAATCTGTGTGACTGAAACAGCACCAACACAGCCACGTTTTGTGCGTTTGAACGTGCAGTGTACAACCTCAGCTCTGCTTGTCTAAGTGTAGGGACTAACTAGAGTGGCCGTTTGCGTCTGGGCCAAGCCATGCTGGGCTATCGTGCCCTGCTGCACACCTGCAGGTAGCTCACACGCGGCGCACAGCTCTGGAATCTCTCTCTTTAGTCCCCTCTGCATAAATCAAGCAGCAGGGAGGCTCAGAAACATGACGAATACATTGGCTAGAATATCTCCTGCTGTAAAGACACAGGGAGGAAGGGGGATACTAAACTAA
Source organism: Merops nubicus (assembly GCF_000691845.1). NCBI lineage: Eukaryota > Metazoa > Chordata > Aves > Coraciiformes > Meropidae > Merops > Merops nubicus. The sequence goes on along the minus strand of NW_008623467.1, from coordinate 2,212 downwards.
CCTTGCCTTGGATGGAAAAGCAGCTGGAATTTAATGTTCTTGGAAGCCAGCCCTGGCCGTTCAGACATGGATCTGCTAGGGAAGTCCCCAGCGGAGGCATTGCTCATTCTCCAAAACTAAAATGTCAAGAGAAAGCACTGGAAATCATTAAGCACTCCGTTCAACATTTCTTGAACAATCTCAGGCAGGAGGGGTTAAAAAGAAAAAAAAAAGCCTCTCAGCCACAAACAAAACAGAAACAAATTCTCAGTGTTAACACAAAACAGAGGGGGGATCACCAGGAATCTGGAGTGGGATTTTGCTTAATCGTGTCAATCTGAAATCATGTAACATCAAGCCAGCCTTAAAATAAATGACTAGCAGGAGAAGCACAGAAAGTTGAAAAGTAGGAAAACAAGGAGAACTGTGGTTGGTCTGGGTTTTTAAGGACTTCACTATTAGATCCCACCTTGTACAACTGCCCACCAGCTTGTACCAGCTACACCATCCACACATAGCAAGCCGTGCTTGGTCACCATGAACTCAAAGCAGAAGAGAAATGGTGATCAAATAGAAAGCAGCAGAGAGCCTTCCCCTAGAGAAGAGGTAGCAGATCCCACAAAAGCTGTATCTCACTGGTGCAAACCCCACTTGGAAGTAGAACACTACTTCTCCTAGAATTCAAATTAAGAAAAAAAGGTCATTTTGCCATCTGCTGCAAAAGTGTAGCTTTAGAAAGGATGTTTGAGTTTTAGTCCTATCCCAGTTTAGACACCTATACCAACTGGCTATTATGAAAATGTGTTTCTGGAGTTTGTACTTCCCAACTCTTCCAGCATGCACGAGGATTTTCTTACAGATGTGCCTCCCCTCCAAACACTTTGCTGGTGAGGTAACCTTCTAAATCACTGACAGAAAGGCATAATGAATTTTGACACCGTGCTATGGAAATACACACCATGGGAACCACCACCTTTGAGCAGAAATATAAATGACTAAGTCATGCCCATTGAAGTAACTAAAACCCTGCTGGCCATTTTTGCAAAAGCAGAGGCAAACTTGGTAAGTGGCAGGTTAAACTGGATAGTTCAATTTTTTTTTTTAAATGGCAGAAACATTTTTAAGTCCTAAGAAAATAGGGTTCTGCATTTTACAAGTTGAGTAAACTGGTTGCTTATTGTTGGCTGATCCAAAAGGTGTCAGAAGCAATTTCTCTTCTTCTGTACAATCTGTAAAGCATTTGGCAACCCTTTTTGGATGAAAGCTGTATCAAGAAAAAGAAAGAAAAATAAAAAAAACAAACAAACCACAAACCAGAAATCACTATTGCATTCAACTGAAACGTTAAATTCTCAGAAATCAAATGACAAAGTGCTCCACATTAGCTAAACTTGATATTATTTTATTATTTCTTTTCCCCTCAGTTAGGATTAATAACATTTCTTATAATGCTGGAAAAAACAGGTAACAACATTCTCCTGAATGGTCCTACTGAGCACCACTGCATGTTGATGAAGCATTTGCAATCACAGAATACTAGTTTGGAAAGGACCTTGAGAATCACCTGGTCCGACCTTTCTTGGCAGAAGCACAGTTTAGACAAATGGCCCAGCACCCTGTCCAGCCAGATCTTAGAAGTGTTCAGTGCTGGGGACTCCACCACTTCCCTGGAGACATTATTCCAATGGCTGATTGTCCTTGCGAAAAATTTTCCTCTTTTGTCCACTGGAATCTCCACAGGAGTAACTTGAACCCATTACCTCATGTCTTTTCCATGGGACTCCCTGTAGAAAGGGAGTCTCCATCTTCTTTGTAGCCACCCTTTAGATACTGGAACCATATTTAGTCTCATGGAAACACAAAAATGGACTTTATCCTATTCCTTGAATGCCTGGATCGGTTCTGCCTAAACAGTTGGTACAGGGCAGCTGGAAGGGGCAGGTTTTGAAGAAGGCTAGAAGAAGGGTGTCTCTGCCCAAAGCTGCTGAAAAGCCCACAAAGACAGAGCACAAGGTGTTATGTGAATCCAGTAGCTGCTACTATGGAGAATTAGACAAAAAGGATCCCCAAAAGCAGTCCTGAGGGTAGCCTGGTACAGCTGTGTGACTTGAGGGCTGGAGAAGGAAACAATAGCAGCAGAAGTCTGAGGTATGACAAAGGATTTCCCGAATTTGTCTATACACTTGTATTAATGGACATTAAAGAATGGTGATCACTGGTGCCAAGTCCAGCT
>NW_008623466.1:37933-59600 GCF_000691845.1 Merops nubicus | reverse complement strand
AATAAAAGTAGTTTAAACCACCACATACAGCTACTGCAAGCTTGATCTTTTCAAAATGGAATATCCTTGAAAATTTCTTAATGCACTTAAGGTGTCTGAAAAATTTCAAAGTTAGTAGAAAAGAACTGTTGTCCTCCTCATATGAATCAAGAGTAGCTATTTACCCAAATTAAAAAAAAAAAATCATTGATATTCCATTTAAGGAATATCCTATGGAAGTATAAATGCTTATGTCATTTAACTTATAAACATAATCTGGTTTTTCTTGTCACAACTGTTGTTAAAATAGTAACACAGGTCAGATTGTTCAGTGGAAAGAGCTTTGTGCTAACAGCTACCACTGAGAGATAATGTGGTTTTGTCCTTCATTTTAATGATGTTCATATTTCAGTCCTAGCAAAATAAGACTTGGTCAAATTGAACAGTTCTCAGCAGCTAAATACTACAAGAGGCAGCTCTTGAAATGAATTCTTCCCCATCTTACCAGAAGGGAAATGAGAGTACTTTTGTAGAAGAAAATATTGAAAGAAAAATACCTGAGGAAAAGAAGAATAAGTGGAAATCTGAGCTTTAGAGTTTTAACAAATTATTCCACAAATAATTCCAATTTTTCAGATTTTGCAATAATCCAATAGCAATATTTTCTGTCTATTTTAGCAATTTGTGTTTCTAATTTGTATCATGCACATCTAATCTACATTTCTACAGTGTCTTTTTGGGAATATCATTAGAACTATTTTAAGATCTTACTAAGGTCAGGATAAACCATTGAAATATTTTCCATTTTCTACCTTTAAAAAATTAAATTAAAACACAAAGTACAGCATTCATATATTGATCTTTACCATATACAAGAAACTAACATTGTTGCTGTATTTCTGCTGCTGAATATGTGATGGATTGTAAATACTACAGTAACATTAATTGCAGGTAAATGTCAGTATTTTAATGCCAGGCACAATAAGTTGAAACAATTTCCTCTTGCTTAGCCCCCATTATTAATACATTAACATAGATTTTTTTATGTTCTTAAAAACAACTGTCCTATTACTTTAGCAGTATTAGAGAAGGTATTGGAATTATATTTACTGACGAGTAACTCTCTGAATAGTCCCTTTGTGAAAACAGGCACTACACATTCATGCTATGATCTGTCCCATTCTGATGCTGTTTTTTGAAGTCTCTTCAACATTTTAAAAAATTATCCTATTAATCATTTTAATTTGATTAAATCAAATTAACTGATCTCCACAAACCTGCTTAGTTCTGTGAAATGAAGGATCTTAATTTCCTTTCCTGGACTTCTTAATTCCTGTTTTCTCTGCTCCTTTCGATTTATAATAAATATTTGTCCACTGACATATTCAAAGCCTTAAGGAAAAACATTTCCATCTTCAGTATAGCACAAAAGCTGTTCTATATGAAATCTAATCTTTAGGCTTTCCAGTGTCTTTTTAATAATGATAACTATTATGATCATTCTGATCCAACTATCTAAAAAAGCTAAACGAGCCAAGAATACCTCCCAAGTACTACTACATTTCAGTTCTGAAGAAACCTACATTTCAGACAAATGTAGGGGGTTTTAATTTCTTTTCATATATTTTTTTTTTTTTATAAGAACTACTTTTGAAAGAAATGTAGACATACGGGATCAGGTAACAGAATTCATAGAGAAATGAAACTCATATCATTTTACATTACCTGAACACAACTTTTCTTCCTCGTTTCAGTCTATGCAGTGGACGACGTTTCAAGTTTAGGTTTTCACAAGTTACTACTTTTATAAACGGAAAACAATTTTACATTCCATATGGTATTGTTACAATACCATAGTTGCTAACTGAACTCCCTGAAGACAGCATAATTAGTAGCTCCTTATCAATGATGTTTTTCAAAAGCGATGGCCCCACATTATTTTTAGTGGTACTCAACTCAGAGTAATTCCTGTGTGGATTTTAGAAACTCAAAGGTTCTATGCAAAAGGATTTGTCATGCTCACAGAATCATTAAGGTTGGAAAAGACCTCTAAGATCATCAAGTCCAACCACCACCCAACACTGCCATGATCATTAAACCATGTCCCAAATAGCCATTCTCATTATAACATTACACACTCAAAACCTGAAATCAGTCTTCGACTTTAGCTGGGTGCACATCCTTAATGCCATGAATTATATTCCACTGGGGGGCACAGGGGGAAATTGTTGCCAATGAACATGCCCAGTTGTCATTATCAGTGGCAGCAGAGCTCAACAGTGCTTCAGCAAGAGTCACAGTAGCAACTGTAGACACCAGCAGTTGCCCTGGAACAAGGTATGTTTTCTTACTCCCTGGATCTCCTATCACATATCCTTAACTCCCCCCTCATACTCCCCAGAACTGAAACTTAGGTCAGCTTCACCTTTTGAAGATAGGTCCTTCGTGGAAAGGTTTTAGCTCAGCCACAGATTAAGTACAATTTAGAAGTTAACCACAGATATTTTCTTGTGATCAATCACTGCAAGCCCATTGCCTTCTAGCACCAGAAAATGGTTCATACATCATTACGGATGGCACTCTCGCCAATACTTAAATTAGGGGAATTTCTAAACAACTGAGAGAGTTTTGCTGGAAACATAAATGCTGTTATAATGTTGTATAGCTAGTGCAATTTCTTTAGTATTACATTTGGAAAGCAAAATTATGTCATCATTTGCTGCTTTAAGTATTTTTATCAGAAAAATGAAATATTGCTTCAAGGGACAAAAAAAAAGAAAAAAGAAAAACAAACCACACCACAACCCACACTTGAAGCACTGTCCAAAGCTTTTCTTTATTTCCCTTTCCTCATCCAAATACAAATATTTTTTTATACTTAAATTGCCTTTCTTTTTATTTCAGATGTTAACAGGATAATAAAAATCACTGATAAATTAAAATATTTGTAAAACAGGGTTTTTTCAACTTTTATTCACACTGTGTAGATTGAGAACCACATACTTCAACTACAGGAGTTCTATACTACACTGTATAATTTATTTGGTGAGGTCAATCTTAATTTTTTTTTATCCTTGTGGTTTTTCTTTTAAAAACCCTATTCAATCCTTCAACAAAATAAACAGTCATTCTTTGCTTTGGAATTTATATACTACACTTTTTCTGAAACTCATTTGTCAGTTCAAAGTTTTCAATTTCCCATTTCAGTTTCCAATAAAAAAATTAACATTATAAACATTAAACAAAGACACTTATTTAAATTGATATGACCAAAATTCATATATAGATCTCAGTACAGCTGCAGATCCCATGACTTTATCAACTGATCACCATGAATTTAAAGGTTTAAGTCATATTTTGCATTTAACAAATTTTAATTTAGCTTGTGTTTTCTTCTGATTTTTGTACTCAGTCAAAATTTTTACCGAACCTATGCAATATTAAATACGCCAAAGACAGAATGTATTATAACTGATTATGGGATAGAGCTCCCAGGAATGTCAATGGGGAAAAAAAAAATACCTCTTAAGACATACTCTTTTAGCCAGCAAGAAGCAAAACACCTGCAGTCTTAAAGCTGTTCAGACATGCTGAGACTGTCTCCTGTCACATTCTGGTGCATCACCTTTCCCTTACCAATTTCTCCCTAGAGTCCTTTCTCATATAAGCATATAAATAGCACTCAGTAAACAAGATGAGAAATGTGACAATTCTTAGCAAGACTTTCATCTTTGTGTGAGATTTAAATATTTGCTTAAACGCAAGTTCACTTCAATAAATAGCCATCTTTTATCCTTGATAAAATGAAGAGTACATACCAGAAAGAAAGGGAAAAGCACACCACTCGGAAGAAAAGACTGGCTTTCTATATTGTCTTAGACAGACAATCATTTTATCAGCTTCAGACATAAGCAGAAGGTGTCAGTTGTTTAAAGCATTAAAAGTGACTGTTAAGAGGACATAGGGGTCCCTTAAGGACATGGCCACACAGTGACTTGTGTTCTGTAGCGAATGCAGATGCTACGCAACAAGTATCAAGTGTGATCCAACCCCAAAACAACAGAGAGGACTAGGGTTTTGCTTGCTGGTGGAAGCAGTGGCAAAAGCAGCAGGAGCAACAGCACTGGAAGAAAAAAAAAAACACACACACAACCACCCACAACAACAAAAACAACCACACAAAAAACCACCACCCAACAACTAGGTACAGAAGAACGACCCTGAATTTGAAGAAGCAGCAGCTGTCTTTTGATACATTGCTCTTCTCCATTTATTTTTCTTTCAAATAATGTCAGACAACTTTTTCATGTTTTCCCAAGAACAGCTGTGGTATTTTGTCACTCAGGGTTGGTAAACTCAAGACCTACCTAAAAACAGACTATCAAGGCATGCGTAGCAAGTGTATGATCACTGTAGAGTATATGAAAGAAAGAAAGAGGACACCAAATGTAAAGAGAGGGGAAGAAAAATCCCAACAACATACAATCGCCATACTGAAGAAATTATTAGTGACTTATGTAACGGGGGCAAGAGCAAGAGAGACCAAAACATTATGGTACTGGGAGTGCAAATGTTAACTTTTCTGGTACAAAAAATATTTTAATTTATGAACTTATGCTATTTTTTTTCTCTTATGACAGATTTTAAAGGTATTAACAGACCTCGCACCAGATTTAAAATTTAAAATTTTCAGCAAATAAGTTCAGAATTGCCACTGCTGTAATTTCTGCAGAACACATAGACAGGAAACATGCTATAGATTTAGAAATGTACACAATGCATTTTGAAAACCTATATGACTTTGCATAGTCCATTCTGAAAATAAAAAAAAAATTAACCACATGTAGTTATGCCAAGTCATTGCCATGCTAATGTCTCTAAAAGCGTTGCCTTGAGAAGCAGAAAACCAGGAAATACTGATGTGTTTAATGTAAAATGAAGACGTAGTACATACAGAACATTTGCACGATACAAACTTCAAATGAAAAGTATCCATAGACATGCAACTAATGATTTGTTTAAAAAACATATCTGATACATTATATCAAAAAGTCTCTGTAATTTACATTCATTATCATCATATCTTATTTTATCTGTATTGTTTTCACCGATAAAAATTAATCTTGTGCATTTTAGGTGTTCTCCTGTAATTTATTTTTTAAATGATATTGTAGTTTAATAGCCATTTTAATAGACACTGTTCTCTAAAGCATGGGATAATGCAATAAATCTTATTAAAATTACATTAATTTTCTTCTCACTTTAATAAACCATCCATAAGTTTGTTGTTTCCCCACAGTTTCCTCCCCATACACACAAACCCTTGTGCGTTCCTTATCTCTCTGCTTCCACACATTCTTACTTCCTAAACACTTCTTCACTCCTCTACACCACATCTTTCTTCAATGACTCTTAGAGTCCTATCACCTATATTATTCATGGCATGTGTTTGAACCACTAAAATCAGAGAATATCACCCTAGCAGTGGATTTGGCAAAGGGGCTAGAAAAAAAAGGTATTTTTTATAAAGGGGGCACTCTCATAGCAATGAAAGTTAACTTTATATCCAACTGCATCAGAAAAAGGACAGATTTTCACAACCTGACAGAGTCTTGAGTAACCCTATCTAACTCTGAAGGTAGCTCTGCCTTGGGTCAGAGGCAGGAAAAGATTACCTACTGTAAAAATTGGAAGGGAAGATGTCCCTTCCCCTTTTAACTTTTCTATGACATTATGACTTTCGAAATAATTTTTAAAACATGATTCAATTCTTTCTGTGAGGTTTTGTAGAAGGTCCTTACTCATTCTTTAACATAGTTGCTCCTTCAAGCCTTGGAATACCCTTAAAACTCTAATCAGCATTACTATGATGCAAGAGGAAGGAAATGACTCCTAAGGATCAGCGGAGCAGTGCGGGTGAAACACTGCTCCATTTAATTTCTGCCAACATTGGTGGTTAAGAACAACCCTTTCTCAGCACCACTCAGTTTCACACAAAAGGGACAGACAGCCCTTTTTTTTTGTCCTTCAAGCTGATAACCAGTGAAAGCAGCTGAAACAGAGTCCAAGTATCTAGTAAAAAATATCTTCTAAAAGTCAAGACAAAAAAACTGTAAGACTCAATATAACAACTTCAGATCTGAAAATCGTGGTGATTTCAGTAATACCATAGAGACAAAACACAATGCTTTTACTGCATGAAATGTGCCATATATGCACACCAAGTAAACAACACTGCCTTACCATTTCCATAATATTTGAAACTTTAAGATTTTTAAGCAGGCTGTTGACATTGCAGCTATTTTAGAAGTTCTAATGCACTTTTAAGAGCTTAAGTGAGCACTGAATTATCTTCATAAATATTAGACAATAGACTACAATACGAATCGCAATTTGAATCTTCAGCTTGATTCATCCTGTTGGATTAGTTCATTCTATAATACGTTGCTGGTACTTTGCTCTAACAGCCAATGACTCTTAGATTTCCTGATTACATGATTACACTCAAAAGCCTCATTATTTCAAAACATTTTATCATCAACTGATCACTTTTACATAGCTTTGAGGACAACTCCACAAGCCTGTTCTTAGAAGATCCGCATCCCAGTCCTTAAATACATTTTGTTTACCTAACTTTATAGGCTCCTAAAGTCTTAACATCTGGAAGAGGTAGAGAAAAGCTTCTTCTTTCAAAAGAAACAGATAACTTGTTTATTTTCATTCATCCAGTAAAGTGTCTTCCCAAAAGAAAAGATGCTTTTCCTTTTTAGTCTTAATTTGCTACTTAACTGAGGTTCAAACAAAGTACTAAGAAAGAACAGAGCACACACAGCTGTACCTTTGCATGCTGCGATCTCATTAGACTTTAACAAGTAAATAGGAAAGGACTGAGTCAATATCTGAGTAGAGGGTTTCCAATGAACAAGAGCATCTGCAGTGACAATTCTGATAGTTTTACACACAAGCCTCCTTTCTGAACCACTATCAATAATCCAGCCTAGCGTTAACAGTGCAGGAACATTTCTCTACTGTTTGGCTATTGATAATTCAGCAACTTATATTCTCTTAGTCCATCTGGGAGACAGGAGACACAACACTGGGCTGAATTTACACGTTCCCCTTCCTTCACTGCAGTTTGTTGCAGCAGTGGAGTTGCATGTCCAGATCCTACCCATTAAAATGGACCTGTGGGCTAGGACTACCGCAGAGAAAAGAAAACAGTATTTGCCTCTGACCCATGCAGCACAGCTGAGGAGCTGAGCCTGAAAGGCAGATCTTCCTTCATTTCTACTACTGATATTTCACTATCTCTTTTTCATCCCTATTTCTCACAACCTAGAGAGCCAAACGGTTGCCTGATACAGGCCCTACAGCTTCTACAGCCCTACTCCTCTTAACGTAACATCATAGGAAGCCACTGCCTATCCTAGACTCTACATCCAAGCTGTCCTTGACCCACTCATACCACATCCTCAGCTCCAGCAAAGCAGCCGCCCACACCTTCTCTACTGAGACATGGCTCTGCCTAGAGCTCAACACAGAAGGTAGTGGCTATCTAGAATATCCTTGACTCAAGGAATTTTCAAAGTAATTTATCTGGGTTGAGCTGATATGACTTTTACCAAGCAGAACACTACAGTTAACACTAAAAAGCACTCTTGTTAAAAGCAGCAAGACATAGAGCCTATCCACATGGTCACAGAGAAAACCTATACATTCTTCCAAGAGGTAGAAATGCTGATCTCTCTGTACACTTGTTTCTCCCTCTAGTTTCAATCCACTGCTGGGAAAACTGTCAAAACAACCTTCCTTTGTCTTCTACTGGATGGTGGATCAATATAAAAATACCTTCCACTATGTTTTACAGCCTCAGAAAAAAAGCTCTATAAATTTTCTTTTACAACTTCCTAATGATAAAATTGTAGACCCATCTAGATGCTTACTTATGGATGCAGAAATGTTTCAGAGACATTTCTAATATGAAAAGAAATTGCTGAAGTGCCACAAACAAGGAACTTCCTTTTAAGACTTTTCACAGTTATATGACTTGTTCTAACCCAAACCTGTGAACATTTGTCGATTGTCCTTTATGAAGCTGAGAATACTTTCAGTTTGATATTTGGTTTTGGGTTTTTTTTTTTTTTCAAGAAGTAAAGCTATTCATGTACTCTGCTAATATACTGTCCTTTGAAACGAAGTGAAGACATCAGGGAGGATCAGCAGATTCACCTCAAAATTTATGCTTTTCAAGTACTCCAAGCTACAGTGCAACAGTAAGTGTTGGATTCAGTAGGTGCTATTGAAAACAGGAGCAGATCATTACATATCAAAAATTTTCAGAAATATATACACAAAACTTGGAATGCAATGTTAATGATTTCCTGTTCTTGGAGAACAGACCCTTTTTCATTAAAACATTTTTATACTGAAGGCTATGAATGTAAGCTAAGTAATAATTCAAAACCAAATAAAACTTTTTGAAGTAAAACATAATTCTTACACAGTTCCACTTTCACATGATTTTTAGTAATATTCCTTCTCTTTATTTTTTTCTTTTACTTTTCCTAATTCATATTCTACAATTTCATCTTTTAGTACTTTATGAACAAATTATTTCAATATATTATAAAGACAAATTGTTCCATAAGCAACAGAACTAATGACACTCTGTTTCCTGTGTCCTGATGTTTCATGGTTGAGTTATTTGATGTCTGATAAGTAAACACTCCAATTCAAGCTATTTCTGTAGCTAGGAATTCATAAAACCTCTCTGCTTTGTTGATTTTTCTTTAGTAAGGAGTGAACGTGCACTGTATCCTTTACTACTGCAAGTGACTGAGAGCCTCTGTGTCTCCACCATTTGGCTACCAACTTTCATGATCACACTAGAAACGTACTTTGACAATTTCTTGTGTTTAAGTTGAACAAAACATACAGAAGAAGTAGAGGGAGCACGTTGACAGCAAACACACACAAAACTTAGCCAAAGCCCTTAAACTATGTTAAAAGAAAAAAAAAATTACCAGCAAGGGTGTTATTATTTCTAGAAATTTTTGTACAGTTTTAGAATAAGTGTGAATTATAAACACAAAGCTTTTCTATTAACACCTGCAGCCTCTTTTTTTGCAATTGACAGTAGAGCTTTTTCCAGACTTCCCTGTCAAAAATGTAAAAAGTCACTGTCTGAATAATGAAATAATGTGTTCTTTCTGATGTCTTTTTGTATGATTGATTCTCCCTCAATAAATTTCATACATAGAATCACTTTTTAAAAAATAATTTTAAAAGTATTTATATACTGCTTATTTGTACATTGGTTTCTCTCTCTTAGCAGGGAGCAAAAATATAAAATACAAAAATATTAAGGTCTAGCAACAGATATCTTAAGTGGGTTCAGAGTTACAGGGAACCTAATACTTGTTGTATGAAGAAATGTCATACGGATATAAGCATTATAATAAACATGAATTCTTTAATTAATGGACAAAAGTTAAGATGACATATCAAGATCTTTCCTTTACTGATTCTACTAACATGAAAAAATGGAAAAACCTAATCTACAAAGGAATCAAGGTAATTTTGATCTATTGTACTATAAGATCTAATTGTGTGCATATACTACATTAATCATTATTTTAATACTGAAAGTAGTTTCAAAGTTGTTTTAAACACACTGAGTCAAGTTGAATATTTTTTTTTTTCCCCAGGACTGTAAATACAGAAGACCAGAATAGGGAAACCAACATGATTTAAAGTAAGAATATAATTTACTACAAAAAAAGAGTTTTCCTTAAGAAAAGACCAATTACCTTAAAAATCTTACTATAAACTTCAGGATGCACACAATGGAATAATCAAAGAACTGAACAGTTTTAAAAACCTTGTGGTGTTTCTGAGTGCATGCTATTACAAGCCAAAAAGCAAAGAGAAAAAATAATTAGTTTTCACAGAACACTGACTTTATGTCAATGATACTGCTTGAAAAAAGTGGACAAAAACTACCTCCATATGATGTTCAATTAATTTTAAAGTTAAATACTATATATTACCTAATGTAATTAATTCTAGGACTGTGTCTAGAAACATAATGATATTTTGATGAAGATTCTTTTTTCTTTTTCCTCTGTGACAAAGAAAGACTTTGGTGTACCACATTGCTTCATTTTCTGTCTGTCCCACCATTTGCCATGTATCATGTGTGGTACAGGACACGTATAGAACAAAACATAAAATACTTCTCATGACAAATCCTGTCTAATATAGACCTTTGATGATTCCTAATGCAATCATTTTCAAATCATTGACCTAAAATGATGTAAAATCATTTGCAAAGCTATGAAGGAAAAGTCAGTATATTAACTGAAGACACTATCACTAGACTTAATTGATATCACTTTTTGTGATGAAATCTGCTAAGCACATACTCTCATTTTCCTCAACAATTACTGGGAAAAGCATACCAAAGAAAATCTCCCCAGAGAAGCAGGTGAATATAGAATGCACATTATCCTAGTCTAAACTTGGCCTAACTAGTATCAGTAAACTGGCAGAAGTGGACCTGTAATTAAAGAATAAGTTTCAAGTTTCTATCTTTTGTGATACTAGGAGTTGTAAAGACATTGGGTTCTTTCCAAGTCATATATTTTATAAACCAAATCAAAACTGGATTCATTTAGGCTTCTCTAGACAATTTTCAAATACTAATTGGCAAGGTGAGAGGAAAAGCATGGAGGACCATTTTCCATACAAGGATGACTCTAGAGAGCCACTGACCTCCACTTAAGGGAGGGTCTTAGGGAAGTGATATGACAGAATAATTGAGAAAATCCAGAGGCTTTATACAGACAATTCTCTACTATCAGTTATTTTATTTAAGGTGTGTGGTAAAGCAGACTGCAGCACTAGCAGAAGTGGTAATCTGCTAAATTTCTCCCCTAGGGCAGAGTGCAAAGTTATCAATTACAGGCAAAGGGAAATCCCTAGGAACAAAACAGAAAAGAATTGTGCATCTTGAACTATGGTGAAGGACAGCCCATGACAGAAAATATGTTTTGCAGTGACCTAGAAGACAATAAGGTTTGATAGATGAGACACAAATCCATAGACCTGACAAGTAAGTCTTTCTCTGCCCCTTATGCCTAACAAAGTGCCCAAGCTGGGACCCAGAATGAGTGAACACAGTGAGATCTGCACAGACACAGTAATCACAGACAGAGTTTATGCCTTGATATACGCTGTTGAAATAGGGAAAACAGGTGAACAAGCTTAGTCATTCTTTCACCTGGTGTCAGAATAACCTTGTAACACCAGGAGGCAGCAACAGCTTCCTGCTTCCATGCAGCATCCGCTAAAAAAAATGTCAATAGCAATCTTGCCATTGCTGGCAAGAATCTAAAGGGTTACACATATCAATCTGTTCATTCTTCATGCTAATCACCCAACATGGAGAGGCAACTCACACGCTTTATGAAACACCCCGATACACATGGGCTCAAAGGTAGACACATGCTATTTGGAAAGAGGATCCTTCAGAGTGTCTGGGCAAGCCACAGTGGCCCTCTGCTCTTTGTCCTGCTGTAAGCTGCATAGACACGCTGTGAATGACTGGCAGTAGGACCATCCTTACTTTTCTAAGTTCACCATTTTTAAAACTTGCAAAAGCTACACAGCCAAAGTATATTGTTTCCTTATGGTATATATTTCATAACATTTAACTCAACAGCTCGTTTCATTTTAGTTTGGGAGTTTTGTTTTAAAAGATTAATCTGCTTAATTCAGATTTAAATAATTTCCATAAAACTAAAGCACTTACTCTCTCATCATTTTAAACTCTTACTGCTGTGCTTCAGTATTAATAATTTAATCAACATCAAAGCAACAGAAGTATGAATAGTGATGATAATAAATCTACATTGATATTTCCAGTTTTGTACACCAAAATCTAACCATTTAATAGCCAAAGTTTCCCTGTAGACTTTAAAACTTCTGTTCAACTGCAAGTTTTTTATTTTGCATTTTCACTTCCTTTCGTTGTATTTGTATAATGACATTTTTATTTTTAGCTTTTTTAAAGAAAAATCTTCCCCTTTAAATTTATGTTATTTGACATGAAGGCATAATTCCATGTTTCTGACATCACAGCTTCCACAGTGACTACTGCGATGACACAGAAGATAACATTTTTGGATAACAACCAAAGGGAAGGAACAAACACATTAAACAAGTTTAACATGGAATCTTCAGCTGCAGAACCTCTTTTCAACTTCAAGGAAGAGAAGTTACTTTCTCTACCTGCATGCCACAGGTGCTATGATGCAATTATCAGCTAGCACTACTTATTGTACACTCACATAGAAAAACATGTATTTTACTAAATCTACAGGAAGAAGTTAGAAATTTACTCTAAGTACAATAATTCTCTGTCGACATATATCCTTCATAAGAGCAGATGTTCTCTGAAATGACAGAATCTTTCTCTGACTAGATGACAGTTGTCTCACAGCTCAAATATTTCAGCATCTGAGTGCTTAATGTTACAGATCAAAGAAATAAAAGGATGCAAAACCTAAAGGGCATACCTATTACATATTCCCAACTCCTCAACACACCTGGAAGGCAGAAGAGATTCCTATCAATATCTTCACATGAAATAGGTCTAATGTTCATATCAGTAAATGGATTTCAGTGAGGCACTTGCCAAATGATCTTTATGAACCTGCATATTGGCAGACTTCCTTTTTTACTTTATGAAGACAGTAAGGAATACTTTCTCAACTATTAATAGATTGATCATTAAAGATTCAAAACCACCTGAACTGACAGGCTCAAAGGATTGTGACCAGGATCACAAAGTCCATCTGGAGGCCAATCACTAGTGGGGTCCCCCAGGGTCAACACCAAACCAGTAGTGTTTAACATCTTCCATTAACAACATGGAAGATGGGACAGAGTGCACCTTCAGCAAGATTGTAGGTGACATGAAAACAGAGGGAGTGGCTGATACCCCTGACAGCCATGCTGTCATTCAGAAGGATCTGGACAGGCCGGAGAAGAGTGCTGACAGAAACTTACTGAAGTTCAGCAATGGGAAATGCAAAGTCCTGCACATGGGAAGGAATAACCTCATGCACCTCATGCCGACTGGGGGTTAACTGGCCAGAAAGCAGCTTGGCAGAAAGAGGACTTGGCACAAAGGTGAGTAAGGACTGGATCATCTGTCGTATGAGGAGAGAGCTGAGGTTGTTCAGCCTGGAGAAGAAAAGAAGAGAGTCCTGGGGATCTTACCTCAGAATATAAATACCTGATATGGGAGAGTAAAGAAGATGCACTTTTTTTTTTTTTTTTTTTGGTGTTTGGTTTTGGTAGATGCAGGGAGACCAGCTGATGTAGTCTACCTTGACCCTAGCAAGGCATTTGACACAGTTCCCCATAACATCCTCCTTAGCAAGCTCAGGAAATACGAGCTAGAGGAACAGGCAGTGAGGTGGGTGGAGAACTGGCTGCACAACAGAGCACAACGAGTGGTGATCAATGGTGCCAAGTCCCGCTGGAGACCAGTAACTAGTGGAGTCTCCCAGGGATCAGTGCTGGGTCCAGTCCTGTTCAACATCTTCATTAACAACCCCAATGATGGTACAGAGTGTCTGCTCAGCAAGTTTGCTGATGACACAAAACTGGGAGGTTTGGCTGATACACCTGAAGGCTGTGTGGCCATTCAGTGACATTTGGACAGACTGGAGAGCTGGGCCAAGAGGAACCTAATGAGGTTCAACAAGAATAAGTGCAGAGTCTTGCACCTGGGCAGGAGTAATAAAATGCATCAGTACAGGTTAGGAGGTGATCTGCTAGAGAGCAGCCTGGTGGAGAGGGACCTTGGAGTCCTGGTGGACAGCAGATTCTCCATGGGACAGCAGTGTGGCCCTGTGGCCAGGAAGGCCAATGGTATGCTGGGGTGCATTAAGAAGTGTGTGCAGCAGAACAAGTGACGTCCTGCTACCCCTCCACTCTGCCCTGGTGAGACCTCACCTGGAGTATTGTGTCCAGTTCTGGGCTCTCCATTTCAAGAGGGACAGAGATCTACTCAAGAGAGTCCAGTAAAGGACTACAAGGATGATTGGGGGACTAGAACACCTGCCTTATGAGGAGAGGCTGAGAGACCTGGCGCTTTTTAGTCTGGAGAAGAGAAGACTTAGGGGGGATTGAATTAATGTGTATAAATATATGTGGGCTGGGTGTCAGGAAGGAAAGGGCAACCTCTTCTCACTTATGCCCTGCGATAGGACACGGGGCAATGGTCACAAGCTGGAGCACAAGAAGTTCCACCTCAACATGAGGAAGAACTTCTTTCCTGTAAGGGTTCCAGAGCACTGGAACAGGCTCCCCAGGGAGGTTGTGGAGTCTCCATCCTTGGAGACTTTTCGGACCCACCTGGATGGGTTCCTGAGTGACCTGCCCTAGACTAGATGGTCCTGCTCTGGCAGGGGGGTTGGACTCGATGATCTCTGGAGGTCCTTTCCAACCCCTAACATTCTGTGATTCTGTGATTCTGGTTTTGATTTGGTTTTTTTTTTTTTATTTTGTGGGTCTTGAGGGGGGTGTTTGGCCATTCTTTTTACTGTAAGAATGGCCAAACACAGGCTGTGAAGTCTCCATCCTTGGAGACTTTCAACATCCAACTGGAGCTGTTCCTGAACAACTTGATGTGGTTCACCCAGGTTTGAATAGAGGGTGTTTGGTCTAGATGATCTCCAGAGATGCCTTCCAACATCAGTGATTATGCAAAAAAAGCAATAGCAGCTGCATAAAGCATCCTCTCATGAAAACACCAACAGTAATCACATGGTATATCAAATAATTTCTTGAGCATTACCTGTGGTGGAAGTTTCCTACATCACTGGTATAAAGAAAGCTGTTCTTTCCTCCACATCCTTCCCCAATCATGTAGTTATTCCTATCTCTTCCCTTTACTAGTATAAGACATGTGGCCATGCAGAGTCTAAAATATGGGAAATAAAACAGGTAGAAACAAAAACATGAAATAAATCGAATTTGCAGCTGACAGAGCAACTATGTAATACACAACCTCTACCAACAAGTAAAAGACCATTATCAGTTTAAACCCTTTCAAGTATCACCTTAGACAAATTTAGAAACTACACTCTCAAATGCAGGATCAAGTGTGACAGACAGGTTTTAAAATTAAAAAAGACTAGGAGAGAAGGATCAAGTGTTGACAGAACAGAAGAAATAAATTGAAAAAAGAAGGAAATTGACAGTAGCAAAATGAAAGATTCTGCATGTCAGGTAAAAAAATTATGTATGGAAAGGGAAGACTCCAAGGAAAGCCTCTGATATGAGACCAAAGAATACACATTCTTATTTTTTAAAAATACTTTTTTTCCATACCGATTTATATTGTTTAAAGGCAAACATGATTATTTTGTCAGTTTTTACAAAGTATGTATATTTGTCTGTATTTGTGTTCTGAGCTGCAGTTACCACTTTTTTCTAGCAAGATAAATGGTATTTCCCTAGATCAGTTCTAAGATTAGAACTCAATAGAAAAAAATAGATTAATTTGTTGCTTGGTCTGACAACACTTGGTACCTACATCTTAAGTAAGCAGGTGTTGGGGAGCTTACACATATCAGTCCAGAGGATGAAGCACAAAAGAAGCATCAGATGAATGTCCAGCAGATTCAGATGCAATACAAACAAAATTCCTTTTTACCTTGAGAAGCAGCACTCCAATGGAATCATGTAGTTTGAAATAGACCTCCTAAAGACATCTATTCCCACCTTTGCCCCAAAGCAGAGTTGCCTTAACAGTTAGATCAAGGTGCTCAGAGTTATATCAAAGTTATGAAACCTCAAAGGACAGAGGTCCCACTGCTGCTCTCATGGTGATGAATTTTGTCCTTACACATAAGCAGAATTTGCCCTCCTGCTATTTGAGTCTGTGTTCTCCTGTGAAGAGCCTGGCTCCGTGCTCCAGCACCCCTCCTTCCCTTTAAATATCGGAGCACTGCAAGATGTCCCTTCTCCTTCACCATCTAGTCTAATGTTACGCTGCTCTGCCAGCCACCTCTCATGTGCCACTTGCTCCTTACCCATAACCATCTTTTTGCCCTCCTGCTTGAATCTCTCCAGCAGATTTGTGTTCTGCTTCTACTGGGGATCCCAGAAGCAGAATGATAGTCCAGATGCATTGTCACAAGAACTGAATGGAGGGAGATTGCCTTGACCTGCTGGCTACATATTTATTAATATGGACCAGTACTTGATTGTTTTTCATCACCACAAGGACATGCCAATAAATTTGTCCACCTGGAGCATTAATGTCCTTCTCAGCAAAGCTGCTTTCCAGCCACTCAGGCTCAACTATAGTGTCACATAGAGTTAGTCCATCTCAGATGCAGAACTTTGTCTTGGTTGAACTTCCTGAGGTTGCAGACATCCCTGTGTCCTTCTCAATGTCACTCCTACCCCCAGTGTGCTCCATACAATTTCACTGACCACAAAGTATGAGCTCTTCTCCTTTGAAGAAGTGCAAGATGCACCAACCAGTGGAGGACAGTAAACAGATTCTCAGCTGAATGCCATACAATATAATTTTAGACCCAGAGACAGTTTAGACACATCTGTACATAAACAAATAAAAAATTATAATAAGCAAGACTTTTGGCATCTGAGCCAGATTCTCTGCACAGTGTTAAACTAATATTCCGTGTATTTTGCCCAGGGCTGAAGATACCTAACAGAGCACCACATTATGCCAGGAAGACATGCACTACTCTTAATAAAAGACAAAGGTATATTCATTAAAAAAGGCCTTCAGCCCAAAACACAGATGCTAGCAAAGCAACAAGTATAGACTCCTGCTTTAGGAAATACTATTTCCCCATAAACAAACATTTGTTGCAGCATACTGGTAAAATGAGAGACATTATTTATATTCAGAAAATTCTCCAAATGGATAAACAAATGTTTTTCACCACATGAACCACTCCTCTAAAATTCCATGAAAAGTGTTAAACTTCCATGCATGAGAATTTAAATTTCTTAATTCAGAGTACACTAGCCCACAACATAACTTAAAACAAAAAATCCATTAATTGCTGTACTCCAGCATGACATTTCAGTATTATTACTCCAGATGAAATTGTTTGGGGTTTTTTTAATGTTGTATTTAATTTTTTGCTACTCCTTATATTTCTCAAAATGCTCTAAGCACAGTACAGAAGTTTTAAAAACTATTAATCAATATCACATTAAAAAACGTGAGAGGCAACTAGCAAATTATATATAATCCATGTGGTGCAAAATCAAGTTTGCTTTTCATGGAATGTAATTTTTGTGTCCTGGAAATCAGTCATACTAACTGACAAAGCATCTCACATTTGGAATTTATCCAGCAAGCCTGCATTTTGAAGAATGGAACCAGTTTTGCTTCTGGAAGTTTCTGTGTTTTCAGTTTATATCACAGACCTAGTCAACCCTTCTCTGTGAGTTGTTCTCAAATATTACCATCACAGTGAAGCGGGATATGTAAGAGAGCGAAGCACAGCTTTGGGCATTTAAAAACAAAAAGAACTTTCATGTGGTTTTTATTTTGCAGTCTTTTTTTTTTTTTTTTCAGTTGGTTTGCCATTCTCAGAGACACTGGTTTCAGATGTCTCTTCCTTAAATTTCACAAAGTTTTACATAACATGAAATGCAAAGAAAAGAGTGGACTACTCCGCCTTTTATAACTCTCTCAGCTTTCTCAACGTCTCCCCTCATTTGCTGGAAAAAGTAATTCTTTATATATCCAACAGGTTCCCAGGCACACAAGCTCTTAAGTCACAGTCTCATTTGTGTTAAATGAAAATGCCTGTTACACAAATAAAGTAAAGAAATTGGCATTATGTTACTGGCATATTGCAAGTTACTGGTGTCAAATCCTCAGTATTTTGAATCTGTTCATGTCTTATTAAGTGAAAAGTCACATGTATGGGGGAGAATCATCATAAAGGAGAGGAATCACATGTCTGTCAGGACCGTGTCATAATGGGTGGACTATTGCCTAATTCTGAAGGTTGCTAGACTTGCCTTTACTTTCTTAATTCTCCAGGGAGCAAGAACCTGAAAATAAGAAATGTTCTGTTGAATGTCAGACACTTAATCACTTATCCAGTTCATCTTAAGTTTCCTTTTCTTCACCTGTCACTTGAAAACCTTCTTTAAAGCAATTACAAATATTGTGTTGGGCCAAACTGAATGAAGAAGTTATTAAAATGTAAATAGTAGTAGAATTAAAGCTTTAGTCACCACCTTATTTGTAAAATCATATTATAAACATGTAAAAACTTTCACTGTTCTAACTTCCATTCAGAGTTAGAACTCTGACTCACTCATGTAATATTTGATTTACTTTAAAGGGAAGGAAAAAAAAAAAAAAAAGGAAAAACAACAACTAGATTTTAGTACTAGTTTAGGGAAAATCATTAAATGATCTCTCTGAAAGGAGGATGAAATGGACCAGAAGCATTCCCTGAACTAGTGCGGCCAGTTCAAACAATGACACTTGATTTCTAACTTCTGTCCCAAAATGCAAAATTCCTATCTAGTTTTTGTAAGGTAGCTTGGAAAAGGGTCCATATTAAAACAGAATAGTGGCCTAAACTCCCTCATGTGCCTAACCCTTACATTACGGTATGACTTAATATTTTTGTTCATTTTCTTACTACAATGATTTCTTTTGGAGGAACATTATTAATACTGGACAAATTTATTCCAGTCTTCCTGAGGCAAATGAAAGCCTGTTAGAAGATTTACAAGGATGTCCAAAGGGAAGAATCATGTCCTCTTGCAAGCAAGTCAAGAGAAGTACTTCTAATAAACATATGCCAAAATGATTAAGGAAAATGGAGTTTAGACTTTGTGAATTTATAATTTCCCCAGCTGACTAGAAATTTCCTACTGACTAGAAACCTCTTCAACTCAGAACCATCTGACAGGAAGGTGAAATGTAAGCCACATGAATACACCCTTAGTTTGGAGATGAATGACTAAGGAGTTCCTGCTGGAAAGAATAGACTGCTATTTATAATGGGATATTTTAAACAAGAAAACACATACACCAGAACAGTTTAAAGGCAGAAGGACCAGTAGAAAACTACAGCATTATAAGTGAGACAGGACCAGATACAGATAGATAGACATGTATTTCCAAACTAAACAAACAACACAATAACTCTTGAGAGGTATGCAGCATATGCATCATAAACCAGGTAATTCTTCCGGTCTTACAAGGTAAGAGCTCTCTTGCTTTAAAGCCACTGACTTAAATGACATTTATCCAAAACTAAGATGTACCCAAAAGGAGAGAGGGAATTTAATTTTGACTAACATCCACAGTGAGTATGGTTATGCTTCCTCATCTGCTTTATTGAAGGTTTGTGATATGTTTTTCGATAGAATTTGTTCTACATTCTGAATGTTGCCAAAAGGACTATGAAATAACTAATAAACAGCATGGGTGATTTTTCAAAACAATTTCTTAAGATTTATTAATTGGTTAAATCAGATCCATTTTCAGTGGAATACAAAGGATATTCTTTGAAAAAGGTTCAATACTCGGTTGAAGTTTCCACCCCTCACTCATCTGTACCACAGGAGGAGCTAAAAAGGAGTCCAAAATCCTTTTAATGGAAAAAAAAAAAAAATATATAAGCTCTTCTCTGTCCATTTAGAGCTACATTAAATGTTTTGCACAGGATTTTTAGTCATATTCAGGCAGAGACCAGACCTGGAAAATTTTCAGTAAAATAGAACACAGTTTTTAGACATGCAGAGTAAATTACACTGGAGCGCTGCCATCCAGAAATTCAACAACAATTTTCTACACACATCTACAATCAGATAATTTATGTAAATTTTAAAAAGCCACTTTATAGTATGGTTACATTTTTCCAATGGATTGCAGCTGAGTAGTGTGCCAGTCTCATCAGCATAGCACTCTGGATCCAGAAAACAAGCTATGTTAGAAAATATCTGATTCTGGGTTAAAAGTGACTTATTTATATAACAATATGAAAATATTACTAATAACAAAGTCATCATTGTAGCAGTCAGAGAAAGGCTGATCATTACCCAAGGCTAAATGTTATTCTTTTGATTGACATATAATGTGATCCATAACTGGTGTTTGCAATTTATAGGTACATAGATAAAAAACTGACTTTAAAAAAGAGAGGGAGAAAATATGGATCATACCATATCATTAACATCCTTAACATATTGCTGCTCATATCAAACGTACATTTTGTTGGTCAATATATGATTTTGGCTAAGCATTAAGTCTTTTTCCTCTGTTACAAGCAAGAATTGATGTATTTGAAAAAAATCTGTTCTGTGGTTTATTTTTTTTATTTTTTTTTCCTAGTAGAGGTTATGAATATTGACAAGGCTAAAAAAAAAGCCTTAGAAATACCAGAAGAAGTTTGGTAACTCTTTTATTGTGAAGTTGGTTTTTGTTGTTGTTTTTAATTTTGTTTTGTAGGGTTTTTTTTGGTTGGTTGGTTTGTTTCTGGGGAGTTTTTTTATTGTTGTTGTTCTGTTTTTTACCATTGTTATTCCTAATTGTACGATGTCTGAGGGAAGCAAATCAAGGAAAAATACATTTTGGACAAGAATAAAAAAATGAAAATTAAAAAAATGAGAGCAGTAATAACCTGAATAATGCTTCTTTCTTAACAAACTACAACTGACATATTGCTGTTTTCTCTTCAACAACCCTATCCAGCTTACAAAAGATATGAACAGAAAATTCCCTCTCTGAAAAGAACTGAAACAATAAGATTTTGATAAACCAGGCATTTCATTTAACCAGCCAGACAGCTATAGCTAACAATCATTTGGAATCTCATGGAGATTTGAACAGATGCATCTACACAGCATAATATGTAAATGTCTACTGTATAAAGCATGTAACAACTTATTACTATTTTTAGAAAGTCATTGAAATTCTATTTATATGCTAATTATAGAGGTGTAACAAAAGGTTAGCATAACTGAAGTAGTAAAACGGTCAGTTTTCTTTATTTCAAGCAGAAGTACTTCTGCCCATTCAAAACTGTGGCCATAATACTCTGTATTGGAAGATCTGCTGGGTTTCAGCAGAACTAATTTTTCTCTCTTCAAGCAAGTATAAATGCTTCTGTCCCAGAAACAAGCTCCAACGTTGCCAGATAAAAGAACAGCTGTGGATATGCCACCTTGATGCTCTGCTAATATAAAAGCTCCTGACTTAGAATGAACAGAACTAGAAGCACTTAGATCTTTTTTTTCTGTGTCATGCTGCCAATGTAATTATAGTTACTTTGAGTTTACACTACCTATGCTCTCTCTCCTGTGGAGGCCTTGGAGGAAAAGGCCTGAAAAAATGAATCCTGAGGTTCAAAAGAAAGGCAGTTGGCTCAAACTGGTGATCCACTCTTCAGCAGAATCTCAGTCACTCATCCAGGCCTCTTTCAGAGGAAAGAAAAAGAAGCAGCAGCTCAATGTCACTTCTATTCAAGACAAACATTTAATAGTTCACAGAGAACAGAAATCATCTTGTCAACTATTTTTGCCAACTTAAAAATTTTGATTTGGGTTTTTCCATCAAGTATAAATCAGTCTTGGATCCAAATACAGTATTCCAGCA
>NW_008623466.1:21935-37902 GCF_000691845.1 Merops nubicus | reverse complement strand
GCATTCCTGTGTTCCAAAAGAGGTAACCCAGCAATTCCTTCTCTTCTGAGGTCATCTACAGAGTTTGGGAGAATATGCACCAGAGTGATGCTTCTAGGAAAGTGTTTTATCCTGCTTGACATGTTACATTTTCTCTTCAAAAAATTTTAACAAAACAAAGAAAACAAAGAGATAGATCCATACACCTCTCACTGTCCACCTCCTTTCCTTTTTACCCAAAATTCTGTGCTTAGAATGTTACCCACTGCCAGAGGAGCATAGAATTATGGAATTATAAACCTCCCCTGGCACAGCTTAAGCCTATTTCCTCCCATCCTATCACCAGTTACTTAAGAGAAGAGACCAACACCCACGTCACTCCAGCCTCCTTTCAGGTAGTTGTAGAGCACAATAAGGTCTCCCCTCAGCCTCTTCTCGAGACTAAACAGCTCCCTCAGCCATGCTTCTGGACCCCTTTGCCTTTCAGGACTGTCCCTCCCCAAGGGACTCTCTCAACCAGTGTCCTGAACAGGCCAAAGTCTGCCCTCTGGAAGTCCAAGGTAGTGGTTTTGCTGAATCCCCTCCATACCTCACTAAGAATAGAAAACTCCATAATTTCATGGTCTTGCGGACAGCCTCTGACCACCACATCAGCCGTCAATCCTTCTCTGTTTGTAAACAGCAGGTCTAGCAAGGCACCTCCCGTGGAAGGCTCACTTACCAGCTGTGTCAGGGAATGATCTTCCACACACTCCAGGAACTTCCTAGACTGTTTCTTCTCCACTGAACTGTACTTTCAGCAGACATCCGGTAAGTTGAAGTCCCCCATGAGAAAAAGGGCTGGTGAAGAATCTCATGTTGCATCATCTTGCTAGTAGTAAGCTATAAATTATTCTGATAAGAAGCTGAGCTCAGTTGCCTCTCTCAATGCTCCTCCACAGTGTTCAAAATACAGTTGTTAGTAACTATTCACTCTTGATTTACTTAGTACAGAAGGCACCTAATCCCTACCTACACATGCACCTACACAGTCTAACATGCATCCCAAGTGATGAGCTAGCCAAACGGTCCTTAGGGATTTGGGCTTTTATAAGGCAGTGTCTTCAAGCTTCAACTCAGAAAATCCCACTGCTGGTCCCAGCCGCTCCCTTTTTATAGCTTGGGAGAGGCAATGCTGAGTTTCTACTGGAACTTCCTGGGTCATAGACTTGTGCTTTCTGTAAGAACACAGCCACCCTTGACATACCCCTGACCCATAGGGCAGAGCTACAAAGTTTCTCTCAGCTTATACAGCAACGCAGGAGCACTCATGAAGCCTGGTAGTCACATCATCAACTGGGGAGGTGGACACAAGGCTCCAATGCCCCCTCAATGAACAGATTCATTCATTTTTCATAAACACAAAAGCAATTTCTCAGGAAAAAATTAATAGCTCTGAATTTTTGAAAAAGCATGCTGAATATGGCATGAAACCAAATATAAAATAATAATATTGGCACTATAAATAAATATATAGGTCATAAATAAATACAAGTGAAACGTGACCTCATATAAAGCAATGAATTTCTTTCACTATAGTGCAACTGGGACCAAGATTACAGAAACCAAGACAATTTTAATGCTTTTACATAGGAAAAGCCCAGATGTGCACATTAACAATTACTGTATATGGCCAAACCACACTTTGTAAAATGAGGCCAAAGCTTGCCACTTTGTATTTCAGGTCCTAAATCTTCATTTCAGGAATGCATTGTCCACAGGGTCTGACATTTTTGCAACTTTCAAAGTCCTTAGATAAAGGTTATACACCAATGCAACACTTTCGTTTGTCTATGGCTTGGTAAGTGAGATGACTGTAACAGTTTTGGAAAATGGAAATGGAATGCTTCTCACCGAGGACTTGCTACATAGCCCATACAGGTGGTCTGATAAGCTTTGAAATTACTATATCACAATAAAACACAAAGTACCCTTAGTCCCTGTGTCCTACCTTTTGGTGTACTGGTTATGAACCATCCATAAATATGACATGACAGAAGGACAAAGACAAAAAGCGTCATAACATGTAAGTTAAAAGGCTTTTCTTCCTTTTCAGTTTTCCACTTATCTCAGGTCCACATGTTTCTACATTTTATTCTCATTTTTTTTTTTGTAGAGGGAATTTTAGCTGCGTCACAAGATGGCGTCCTGGAAGCCATTATGCGCAGCTCAGGCTACAAGGAAGATGATGAAATACCGGAGGTGAACCTGAAGGGCATAGAGCCCTTGAGGCTCTAGGCAGGAAGGACATGGGGGACAGCTCGACAGCGTCTGCGCAGATCAAAGCTTGGCCGGAACTTGCAAGCAGGAGACCAGCCTGTCAGCGCCACGGCGCGTGGACAGAGACATTTAACCTGTGGGGATACGGGGTCAGAGCGTGGCTTGGCAGTGTTAACCAACAGAAAGTATGAACTATTTGGGATCGGTCACCGAGTGTATAAATACAGCTGCCTGTGGGGATTAACGCGGAACACTGACGAACCTTCTGTGAAGCGTGGCGTGATTCTGGGGCTCCCCGCGCAACATTTTTCTTAATGAGAGTAAAATGTAGAAACATCATGTAGAAAGAGCTGGAAGCTGACAAATCCAGCAAATGCCATCATCTTTCTCGATCCCAACACCAATCACCTCACATTTTCATTATTTATATAACCAAAAGAAGACTTCCTGTTCATGTCTTAGGTGGCTGATGGTTCCCAGTTACTTTGCATATTTTGACTTGGCTGTCCATTTCCACTGGGGAGCAGACACAATAGGCTGAATGGAATGTTCATGATATTACTTATTAAGGGATAGAAATTCTTCAGTGAAAGAGCCTTTAAAAATATAATCATATTCCCTTGTAGTTTTCAAATCAATTTCAAATATCTAAATGCATAAGGACTGTCATGTAATTGTAATTCAATTTGATTCAGGATATAATGCAATTTTACTAATCTCTATATATGACATAAAAAGATGAGGCACCTTACACAGGACTGTATCAGTCATTAATATTATTGAAGAACTGTCATACTAAAAAGTTACCTCTGAATTTTACCATGCTTTTTGAAGTATTAAGCTAAATTGTCTTTTGCATTATTTATTGCATAATTTTTTCATGTCTCTATCGCAGTCATTGTGAATCTATAGCTTAATCCATCAAAAGGAAACAGAAAAAAAAATCTGGCTATAATATTTAGGACATGCAAGTAGAAAGTACAAATATTGTCAACTCCATCAACCCTTTAGAGTTCAACAAGCAATGGGTAGTTAATTTCAAAACCTATAGAAGTAATCTTTAAATATTTCATGCAAGAAAATGTTACATTTCAGTGCCTCAATTGCTAAGTTACAAAACCATAACACAATTTAATAAAACCCTGAATGCTGTGTATCAAGATTAAAGTATTTGTACACATGAGTAGGCAGCTGATATATACACTTTTAAAAAATTTGAAAGTTCTCAGTATTGTTTGGGTCTTTTAATTTAGTAAATAGCATATGCTAGTCTTTGAAAGAACAGCCTTTATGTAAGCTATATATCATGAAAATACACATCTACTGTAACTCTTCCTAGAGATATTGTTCACTATTGTCAAATACTGTATCATTCAGATGCAGATACGCTTTATCATTTCCGCATACTACTGTGCTTCAATGCTTTAAGAAGATTTCTAAAACGAAAGAAATATTTCCTTAACATTGGCAAAATGTTACCACAGTCATTATTCTAGGCTATTAGACACAGATTTGGCATCTCTATTTTCAAAAAGAATCAGCACCAGTATCTGGGCATGGGGAAATGAACAGGAGATGAGCTCAGAGTTCTTGTCAACTTTACTCTTCAAAACACGCTGAACTGATACAAAGTATAAAAATTTAATGAATTACCTTTTCTGCTGTACAAAATGCAAACTGTGAAAAGTAGTTGTGAAACATACTCAACAAGAAGCTACTTTGGAATATTTTGTTCCAGACATAACATACACTGTGAAAATGCAAAGGTCAAAACTAAATATATTAAAAGGATTCTATCTTTCCCATGCAAGTAAATAACAAACAGCTTAAGTTATTATTTACCTTTGTACGATCCTGTAAAAGCAATTCTATAGCCTATTTACAGCTCAGTAGGCACTTTGAAAAACTGCATGTTTTTCAGGATAACATCTTTGAAAAACTGACATTTCCCATTCAAATATATAACTCATTTTGAAGACAATTATATTAAAAAAAAAAGTCTTTTTTAATCTAATTTAACCCCTTTTGTAGTTAAATAAGTGCAAACATTTTCTCAGTACTTTGGTTATGTCAGTAAGACATGTTAAGTTTTACGTTAATCCTTTCTTCTGCAGCAAACCAAAACATAGAACTGGAACGATTTCTTACCTGCAATGGGAAACTTCTGAAGTGAATAATACATCACAGTATTATAGTCTTTCCCTCCTGTTTATTAGACAAGGACAAGTACAAAGTGCTTGGTAATCAGCTAGAACTCAAGATCTAGATGCAGTCTCATCTAAAAGTAAATCTAACTGCTTTGTAAATATATCATAATATATAAATACACAGATACATATCAGCAGCTTTGAGATACTTAAAATCTTCATTTCTAATTTCAATCTCCAAGGAAAAACAGAAACGTTACCCCTGTACTCAGCAGTGATGAGGCCACAGCTTGAGTACTGTGTTCAGTTTTGGGCCCTACAGTGTAAGAAGGACATTGAGGTGCTGGATCAGGACTAGAGAAGGGCAACAGAGCTGGTGAAGGGTCTGGGGAACATGTCTTATGAGGAGCAGCTGAGGGAACTGGGACTGTTTAGCCTGGAGGAGAGGAGGCTGAGGGGAGACCTTATTGTGCCCTACAACTCCCTGAAAGAAGGCTGTAGTGAGGTGGGTGTTGGTCCCTTCTCCCAGGTTACTAGCAATAGGACAAGAGGAAATGGGCTCAAGTTGTGCCGGGGAGGTTTAGACTGGATATTAGGAAGAATTTCTTTACTGAAAGAGTAGTGAGGCAAAGGAACAGGCTGCCCAGGGAGGTGGTGGAGTCACCACCCGGTCATCCCTGGAGGTGTTCAAAAAACATGTAGATGTTGCACCTGGGGACATGGTTTAATGATCATGATATTGTTGGGTGATGGCTGGACTTGATTTTAGAGGTCTTTTCCAACTTTAATGTTTCTATGATTCTATGAAAAATAGAATTTATAAAATACTCTAATGAAATTTCATAGCTTAAATATAACTGTACAATGATATTGAACAAATAAAAACCTTGTATGAATTTGTGCTGTTTAGAGAACCATAGCAAAGAATTTTTTTAAATTATGAAAGTTTCTTATGCAACAACAACAAGCAAATACGTCAGGCCTCAGCCTAAATCTGATTCAAACCAATGCAGTAACTCCCATTGATTTCAACGGATTTTGAAACACACCGTTAAGCCATATAGCACAATATTTTAATGTCTGTTTATTCGATGAGCTACCAGCATCTTAATTTTAAAGACAACAGTATGAAGCTATCCATGGGTAAACATTACTTTCAGGGATAACTTCATGTGGAGGGTTGACCTTGGCCAGCTGCCAGATATCCACCCAGCTGCTCTCTCACTCCCCCTCCTCAACAGGACAGGGGGAGAAAATAACATGAAAAAACGTTAAAAAAGGTCATAGGTTGACATAAAGTCAGGGAGATCACTTGTCAGTTAATGTCACAGGCAAAATAGCCTTGACCTGTGGAAAATCAATTTAATTCATTGTCAATTAAAATAGACCTTGGCGGTGAGAAGCAAAGACCAAATTAAAACAATGTCTTCTCTCCACGCCCTTTTTTCATAGGCCTAACTTCACTCCTTCATTCCTGACCCCTCTACTGCCTCCCCACCCTGAGTGGTGCACAGGCATGGCCAATGATGGGCTGCAGTCAGCCTATAACAGCTTATCTCCCCTGCTGGCCTGTGCCCTCTGCTGGGTCCACTGCAGAGCCAGCTGGAATCAACTGTGTCTGGCACACGACAGGCCCTGGTCACCCCTCACAGAGGCCACCTTTGTAGACTCCCTGCTGAAAAAAAAAAAAGAAAAAAACTGAATGTGGACACCCAATATATCAAAAAAAAAACAAAAAAAAACAACTGAATGTGGACACCCAATATACCTCAGAAGAGAAGAAAAGGTTTTAGTATCACCATTGCTTCCTCAAGACCTTCACAAAGTACAGAAGATCTGAATCTAACTCCCTCATGCCTGATCAAATCTTACACATCCATATCTTGGTAGTTTCTAAGTATCTAACAAACCAGAACATTCTAATTAAATTAGATATAACTCACATAAAAGAAGAAATTCATTACAAAAGGTTCTTTCAAATTAAGTAAATATTTAATTCATAGCAAAACTGCATCTGCAGTGTTTCAAAGATATTTCTATTTTGAAGCAAAAATTCTTTTTACTTGGATGTAGAAACAGGACCAAAGCTGTGCAAGGAGTCTTACAGCCAGGCTTGTTTTATCATATGAAGAGATGAGGTGGGGGGCAGGGGGATAATCTTTGCAGTGCACAGCAGTCTCTGGAGGCTCAGATGATTTGTTCACAGTTACTCAAGTTATGAGGCATTAATGACATCTGTCCAAAATGATTTATGCTCCCCTGCATCTGCTGTGAAACAAAGGTTCCTTCTGATGACAACCAACACTCAGTAAATCAAATCAAGAAATCAGTATAACATATCCATCAATTTCAACAATTAACTTCAAAATCAGTTGCTTATTAATGGTAAAGATGCAATATATATTACACCCAAGAGACGTATCACTACAGTTTAATACTCTTGGGTTGTAGTAACCTGCCTTCTGCTAAAGAGAAATAATAATAAATGAAACAGACAATAATAAATAATAAATATCTAGCACACACTGGAAAATTAGGTGAAAACTACAAAATCTCTGGTATTTCTTTATTTAAATGAGTCTACCAAGTAAAGACAAAAAGGATTATGAAATCTTCCTACTACCATAGGACTGGAAAATGTTTCCATCGATTTGTTCACTGGATGCCCTTCAGATCTTCCATCTTCAACTGTTTTCACCGCTTTTTAGAATATGAGACAATTAATAAGTCGTTGGCCCAGGTAGCAAATGCTCAGTTGAGCATGTTCTGACACAATTCCAGTTTATGGTTACATGAAGATTAAGCAGTTATAGTCTGACCTACACCTGGCCAAATTATTCTTTTGAGCAGAATGCTCTATAACCATCCTGAATAATACTTCACACAAACCTTCATTTCCAAACCACTATGCAACCATTAATTAATAAAAAAAGCTTAGTATAGATTCATCAAATATTATTAACAAATATAAATCTAAGACACAAAGACATTTATATAAAATCTAAAAATAAAACAGCACAATAAGATCCACTTCTTCAATGTATCAAGGTGTTTAAAATATTTTTCTGATCCTGAGCTGTGACAAAAACAAATTTAAATTTCAGTCCTTTGTTGGTTTTTGCCTTACCCACTAGGATGAGAGACCATTCCAGCCACACATTTCAGAGCAGTATTTGTTAGCTGCATAAGGATAAAAATATTCAGAAATCTCATCAGGTCTGGATTTGATTTCAGACTTACTGGCACTGGTAAGAAAAGAGTGACAACTACTCAGAGATAAGTTCTTCAAACAATACAGGAATATGAATCTAATTACCCAAAAAGCCTTTATTTTAACATAAAATCAGTACTATTTTTACCTACACCTTTCTAAAATGCCCATGCAGCAGCACCCACCACCACATTTACATTCCACACTGCTGGTACTCCACATATAACTGAACTTTCATTTCTCATGTAATACAATTCTCAGCAAGGCTGCTGTCTTATGATATATAATTCTATACAGTGTGAGATATATATCAAATTATATTATATGTCTTATTTCTCTTGACACTATCATGACCAGAAAGCTACTCCCTATTTTATCAGTTTAGAACTAAATTTAAAATCTTCAGAAATAACCATCATATTTTTTTTATTTTTCATGAAACCCATGACCTGCTGAAACCTAATGGAAGTTTCAACATTATCCTCATACAAAAGGCAACTGACAATCACAACTGCCAATAAAATTTCTCTAGATTGCATCACGATCCTTGCCTTTTTGTTCTCTTCAGCTTTAACTTAGAAATCACTAAATCAGATCAGTTTTTTAAGCACATGCTCACTGTTCACAGTCAGTCCACACTGATGCTGTCGAAACTCCCTCTCACTTGAACTAAGAACTACATCTGATTTCAAGAACAGATATGTAAACTCTTATCCAGCAACAAATTAAGAACACATGGTTATATTTGAAATAAAAAGACAATGTTTCTCTATTCTGAAAAAGCAAATACATCTATAGTATGCTGCATTTATTTTCAAATGTTTTTTTAAAATCTTGGTTATCATTCAACCTTCCTTTTTCATATCTTCTACAATTCTTTCTTTGGCACGTAACACTATTTTCAATGACTCAGCAAAATGAACAGAGCAGTTAATGTAGAGGCCTGCAGGATTTGAGACCATTTAGGAGACTTGGTTGAAAGCACAGAGCAGGATTTTTGATAAACTAGAGTCTCAGTGTAGAAATCCATAGTATCGGGAAGGCTTTGAGACTGTACCTGCAGGAATATATGACCAAACTATTACTGAGAAGGAAATATGAACCGAGATTAAATAAATAAATCAAGAAATAAGACTTCTTGTACTTACAAAATAAACAGCTGGATTTTTTTTTTTTTATTGTCTAGATTGCTGTCGGAAATCAGCAAGTCTGCGTTCCTTCCAAACACCTCTCCTGGTCAAGTCCAAGGCATATAACTTTCAGTTTAGTTTAAAACTTTATTATTTGTTAAAGAAGAAACTAATCTAGAATACATATCTAAAAACATCCATCTAATTTAAAAAATATTGTCTATATATTTTAAACACAGATAGTTTACAGATTCAACTAAATAACCCTTCCACTACAGCTAATGTGTTGGGGTTTTTTTTCAAACAGCAATGGCAGATCCCAAACTTAAGACAGAGAATGCTCCTATAGAGTGTTATACCCTATACCTTGATTCCTCCCACTGGACCAACAGTATACTGACATTTCACAAGAAAACACAAATAGTATCTCTAAAACACTTCCCAAATATGCAGTCACCATTCTTTGTGTTTTGTTATCCTAGACTCTGTGAGCTAAGTGAAAACAAAAATGTATAAAAATAGTTGTTACAGAGAGTACCCAGCAACTGAGCCCTGTATTGAACTCCCTTGAAATTGCACAGTTCCTCAAGCACTGTAATAAACACATAGTTTGATTATTGATCCTAAATGCAAAGTCAAAACACAAAAAAAAAAAAATACTTTTAAGTGACTTATATTTGGATAAGCACATTTTCTAAGCTTAAAATATCGCTCTGTCTTGTATCTATGGAAATCAATAGATAACAGCATTGATACAGGCATCTGTTGTTCTTTTCTTCATCAAGTAGCATTTCAGAAGGGTCCATTCAGATTAATAAATTTTCACAGTAGGCTGCAAATCAAATCATTACTTCCTGCTCAGAATGCCTCAGAGTAGCTCCACACTGACAACCATAATGAATAGGGAATAAGGCCACAGAATTACTGTTTAGCAATTCTTAGTTCCTAGGCATACTAATAACGAACAGAAAAACAGGGGCACCCTCCAGAGGAGGAGGAGTTGTATGCAATTGTGCCTCAGATGAGAAATGTAGAACCGTTACTGCAGTTTATTAGATGCTATTTTAATCTCTCACACCATGAAACACAAGAAGATGGTTAAGAATCCAATAGTAACTGCCACAACACCATGCTGATTTTCATTAAATTTGTTGAAAGGAGACTCAGCATGGAATTATTAAACTGCTTTCAAAGGCAAATGACTAAAATGGCTCATCTATTTATAGCCATCATTCCCAATCACTATTTTTTTTTATAGTGACACCTGCTAGTTCCTGCAATAGTTAAGGTTCTGTCAGCCTTTCCTCTAAAACCCAGGGTTTTTTTCACAGGCTTCTACCTTGGTCATAGAAGAAACCATCATCTTCTTTTAAAACTGGCAGTAAAGCTACTTAGAAATGGTTTTAAGAAGATAGAAATAAAGAAACCAAGTAAGATAACCATTATCTGATTATGTCTAAAGATGAAAAACCACCATCACTTCTTACAGGTTTCAAACTGATTTTTGCATTTTAATGACCCAGATATAAGGTTGTTTCTTCTGGAGCTTATATATAATCTGGATATATCTTTCATATATATATATAGGCATATATAATACAAATATATTTATATAGATATTAATACAGTAGAATTCTGTGTTTCCTTAATACATTTCTAATGAAAAATGGGTTATTTTTCAGTAAATTTAATGGTAACAAAAATTTTAGACATCATTGTTTTTATCACAAAAATTTCATTGCACATGCATTTAAATGATAGCGAAGGTGCTTGTGATAATGGCGTTATCTGGAAAATGAAGTAACTGCTGCTGTGGCAATATATCCAAAAAAATCTAAGTGACAAGCAAAAGGATCACACTGCTATGTACATTCCTAAAGCTCTACTGCCCTAGCATCTGCACGACAAAAATAGTTTTGAAAATACCTAGTATTTTAGAATTACCCAAAATATGATAACTAGCTCTCTACAGCCATATAACAAATTTCATCCTCTCACATACAAACATACACTTGCCGTTCACTTAATTCAAGGCATTCTTGACATACCTTAAAATTACAATACTTATTTTTCTATAGCCTTTAAGCTACAGTAAAGTCAGTCAAATGATCAGCATTTTATTCCCTGCTCTCATCATCCACACATTCAAACTGTGTCCTCACCACATTAAAAAAAGTCCCTACTTGAGATACTTGAGATTTGGTCTGTGCTCAAAGAAAATTTGACTTATCAGATTGCCCAACAGAACAATCCGACATACTTCAGACCTTGAGATACATCACATTATAAAGGAAAGTAGTGCTTACAAAGGGAAGAAAAAAGGATGCAAGGAGACCCTTTCTTTTTATGAGAAGGGTGTTTAAGCTCAAAGATACCCAAATCATTAAAAAATTGGCAGAGGACAGAAGTATCTTGAGAGGATACAGCTGCAAATCCTTTTCAGAACACAAGAGCATCCAAAGACTGATTCTATTCCAAAACAAAGGTTTTCTTTCATAATTTCATGGCAAAAACTGAGTATCATTCATCTAATTTGCTGAAATGCATTTTAGCATTTTTCTGTCAGTTAAGAAAAACAGTACATTTTCATGTGATGAACCATTCATTAGATTTTAATTGCAGCCAGACAGAAATGACCATTTTGACCTTCTAGTCCTAACTGCTCAGGCAACTGAACCTCAGGAAACTTTTAATATTAAATATATAAAGCTTGGGACTGCAATGCTTAATAGGTATTACCAAAACAAAAACAGAAAATCAAAATACAGCAATCAAAAGTTTCAAATACAGAAAAAGTAACAGCCTACAAAAAAAGAGTTAGTCTTTGTAAGCCCTTGCTGCAGAGCAAAAAAACCAGAAGTTTTCTAAATTCAACTCTCAAAACAACACTGTTTTAGGAAACACATTGTTTAGAAGCTTTTTGAAAAGAATTCAAGATTAAGCCTACCTGTATGCTTCATTACAGCATACAATGATATGGGTGAATTTATAAGTAACAGATTTCCCTCAAAATGCAACCTGCAAACAATTTTGCAGTAGGCTTGTGAAGATACTTGCTAGATTTGCATCTACAGATGATAATAACAATACATAAGCTTGCCCCCCCATAGATGAGATCCAATTCATCTAAACCTAAATACATAAATGTTAATATAGTAATTAAACTGGACATATAATGATGTCACTACCTGGAACTTCTGTGGTAACTGAGTTCTTGGATACATTCTTTTTAACCAACAGAGCATGCTATCCCAGAAATTCCTGATATAAAAGAGTTGTCCTGTCATTCACCTGTCTATTCCTTTATCGTGCTCATTCTTTTGCTCAGAGATTTTCCTGTCACTGCATTTTAATGCATAATTATCACTTGCTTACATGCCAAAATGAGTTCATACTCAACCCACAAAGTTATAATTACTATCTGAAACAAGAAGTCAAGAAATTAATTTTGCCACCAAATACTGTTATCAATCATATTAATATGGTAGGTGGAAATGCTCTTGTAGGGAAAGATTCATATTCTCACTGAAATTATGCATGTGTAAATACTTAAAAGTAATTAAGAACCATATCAAGAGCTTTCATTCTCTTTTTGCCTTGTGGTTTTCCAACATCTCTTTTAGCATACTTTGGCCAAATATACACTGACCCCTGTTAGAAGCTATAGACTCAAAGAATAGTTTGAGTGGGAAAACCTTTAAAACTTATCTAGTCCAACCCCTCTGCAATGAGCAGAGATATCTTCAGTAAGATCAGGTTGCTCAGAGCCTTTTTAAACCTGATGTTAAGTCTTTCCAGGGATGGGGTATCTACAACCTCTCTGGGCAACCCACTCCAATGTTACACTACCCTCATTGTAAAAAATGTCTTCTTTATATCTAGTCTCAATCCAGCCTCTTTCCATTTAAACCCATTACCCTTTGTCCTGTCAGGACAGCCCTACTAAAAAGATTGTCCCCATCTTTCTTGTAGGTCCACTTTAAGTATTGAAAGGATGCAATAAGGTTTCCCTGGAGCCTTCTCTTCTCCAGGATGAGCAACCACAACTCATTCTACTTTTCTTCATAGAAGAGGTGTTCCAGCTTTCTGATCATTTTTGCAGCCCTCCTCTGGACCCACTCAAAACAGGTCTATGTCTTTCCTCTGCTGAGAGCTCCAGAGCTGGACACATAGGTACTTCAGGTGAGGTCTCAGCAGAGCAGACCAGCAGAATCACATCCCTCGACCTGCTGGCCACACTTCTTTTGATGCAGCCCAGGATACGGTTGACCCTCTGGGCTCCAAGCACACATTGCCAACTCACATCCAGCTTTTCACCCACTAGTACTCCCCAAAGTCCTTGTCTGCAGGGCTGCTTTCAATCCTGTCATTCCCCAGACCATACTGATACTGAGGATTGCCCTGACTCAGGTGCAGGTGTTTCCATGTTCTTGTGTAGGCTGAAGAGGGAGGAGTCAGGGTTTTAAATGACACAGAGGCAGAAAACATACTGCATGGATTTAGAGCCTTTACATTAATTAATATTTTGCTAAGGTTTGGCTTTACAAGATATTCCCTCCTGTTTCTTTTAAATCTATATAAATGGTAAAAACAAAGCTGTGGAAGTAACTGTTGTTAAAGGATGATACAATGTTTTTAGAAAGAGGTAATATACAGCCTCTTCCTAAATCACCTGATACAACCAAGAGAAAAGAATCAAGAGAAAACTGTTTATTCAAGTAGAAGTCTAGTTAAGTTACAGCAAAAATACTTTAAAATTTCCACTTACTCTGAATGATCTGACAGTCCTATACTGTGTGTTGATAGCATATATTTGTTCTAAATCTTAGGTCTGTATTATCTGCTGTCGAGTGGTTACAAATGTAAATTAACAAATGCCATCCTGATTACAGACTCCTAGTGGTAGAATTCTACTCCTTTGATCAAGGTAATCTTACTGACTTCACCTGAAATTGCACTTTTCATTATCATTTTGTCAAAGGATAAGGAAAAAATTTCTCTCTGACTGTCTTCTCTGTAAAGGGTCTTATGCTTACACCCCAATGCTTTTACCTTGGCAACCCCTCATTACTGTTTGCTAACTGCCTGTACGGGATCACTACAATCTGTCTAGACACTGTTGTAACATCACCAAGCAGTTTCTGAAATAAATTACTTGCTTAATGAATGATAAAACATATTACTCTTTGACTTTAAAACACATTTAATATGTCCAGCTTTTATTAGAGAATAGCAACATACTGTCCCTTTAAAATCTAAGCACAAGAAATTAAGTGCAGTTTATACAGTTTTTATTTTGATCCAGTACCCTGATGCCTTTTGAAACCTTCTGAAGCACGTTTCACCGGCCTCTTTGACAGTATAGTTTTGGATGAAGCAAGGAAAAATCACACTTTATGTTCTGAACACTATATAAATTTGACATTTAAGTTTCAATAACATATATATAAATTTATACAGGTAATGTTTTCTATTAATAACAAGGAATTAAGGAGTTGGGGGAAGTCGCTTTCCATTTATTGTGGTTTCCCAAAACATTTTGTGCTAACAAAATGCACAAATTATCCATAAATGAATTCCAGATGTGTTACTTACAGAAGTATCAGAGTATGTCTCAGTGACATCTCTAAATATGAGATTATACAGAGGTAGAAAGTGTCTGGACCTTCTTCTGTGAATAATGTTAGCACATCAAAGCAAGAACTCAGAAACCCACAGACTCTACCATTATTATCAGTTAATACTATGTAAGGAGAAACTTAAATGAAAACACATTAAAGACCATGTTTTAGTCAAATTACCTAATTCTCTTACAAAATATTGCTCAATATTCTGCATTAAATATACACACTATCTGCAAATCCAGAAATATCTTCCCAGTTAGCTTTCAAAGACACACTAATGAGCCTGTTTTGAGGGGAAATCTTTATAGAATTGCAAGATGCCTACCTGAGAAAGAATGCAAATTCTTGCTGCCACATACAGAGTTCAAGATTTTTCCCTATTAAAAATATCTTTAACATTTTATGAATCAGAGCTATCATGAGCTTTGCATTTAAATGTGTGTAAATGGCAATTAATAGCAGGCAACTGCTGAGTTTAAATTGATTACTGTGTCTCATTTTGTGATAGTCTCAAATTTATCTGTATAAGAACATAAGTTCTGTAAAAAATAAATTGACTTTCTAAACAGCAAGATGTGAGGAACTTAAGCAGCTGGATGCTAGAGGCACATGCCAAATTCTCAATACTATAAATGTTGCAGAATTTTTTTTTATAAACACTGGCATGTGTTTAAGTGCACAAACAGATCAATATTTTTCACTTCCTTTTCATGTATTGATGTTCAGATTGAAAGGTTCTTTGTAAAGATATAGAAAGAAAAATCAGATCTCAGAGAAAATGTTATCCATAAAGAAAAATACCATGCCTGAACAATTTGAAAAACACTGGAAAAAAAAAAGGGTTATATAGTTGATTACTAGTTTTTGATCATATTCCACCCCAGGCCAAATTCTCAATACTATAAATGTTGCAGAATTTTTTTTTATAAACACTGGCATGTGTTTAAGTGCACAAACAGATCAATATTTTTCACTTCCTTGTCATGTATTGATGTTCAGATTGAAAGGTTCTTTGTAAAGATATAGAAAGAAAAATCAGATCTCAGAGAAAATGTTATCCATAAACAAAAATACCATGCCTGAACATTTTGAAAAACACTGGAAAAAAAAAAAGGGTTATATAATTGATTACTAGTTTTTGATCATATCCCACCCCAGTTCTTACACCTACCATTTATAAGAGTTACATGGGTGCTTCTTCTCAGTCTACTTACCCCATTAGTCACTTAAGTTGGAAAGAACAACTGAAAACTCAACTAAAATAAACAGTACTTTTTATTACAGCTTTTGCTCAATTCACTCACAGTTGATTAGTATGCCCCAAAATGATCAGACCTTACCAGAAAAAAAAGAGTCTTTGAATAAGAAGTGCAGATAAAGGTTTATAAAAAATAGTAAATTTCTTCTTTTTCCATGACAACAAGTAAGTCCAGATACCTTGTAACTGCTTGAGAACTAGGAACGTGAACCTCTTACTGTTCTGATCAAGATACAGCACCTAAGAGCAGTAACCAGAAAGGAACATTTCTTCCACATAGTCCTCAATGAATCCATATTGCCAGAACTTGGCTGCTCAGCCTAGTATGAAAAAAAAAGATGATTTACACATAACAGTTG
>NW_008623466.1:0-21919 GCF_000691845.1 Merops nubicus | reverse complement strand
CTTACTGAAATGAGCATAAAACATGTTACATTTTAGTATTATTATTGCAATAATGATAATTGCTTTTTTAAATTTCTCATATAGATAATTAGATTACAGACACCTAAATATAAATTTAGGTTCTGCTTATTATGCTCCCATCCAATTGAAGGCTTAAGCAGGATTAAACATACCCATTTTTCTTCCCACGATTTTTGATATATACAGCTTATGTAAAAGTCTTTTACACAGTTACACTACATTCTATAGTAGGATGTCACAAATCAAATCTAAAAGTGCTCCTATCAATGGTTTCCAGTTACAACTTTCTTGTTAAAAATAAGATGACATAGTGAAAAAGAAACAGTAATTGAAGAGTGAGTCCTTTTTTTTTTTTTAAATTGAGAAATAAGTGGTTGGAAAATACTTTGGTGAAATTTTATTTTCAAATCAATGCAGTTTTTATAAACACCTATCCATAAACAGCTCACCATCTCACAGAGTACTAAATTCAGAATATTTAAAACAAGACAATCCATTGTAAAAAGCTACATAAAGGAGGAATATTATAATGCTCAAAGATGACAAGAGAAAATAATGAAAGAAAAAAACACCATATCCACGTCTGAATGAAACCAAAATTTTCAGAGGTTGATCACACACACACAAACTTCTACAATAAGGATATATTAGGGAAAAAAATCAGGCTGTTTTTCTTCAATACTTTCTGAAGTACTGAACGACTGAAAAATTATTCATTCTCAGAAAAAAAAACTAGGGTTTTTTCCTCAAATATCCCCTAAGTGAGCTTGATGTTCCTCTATTCACATGAGATAGTATCTCTAAGAAGCTGCTATATCAGTTTTCATAGAAATGAAGCATTAAAAGAGGAACAGGAGCAAAAATGTAAACATTATTAAGATGGCTAGAAGTTGCACCTGACCAAAATAAGCAAATCATAATTATCAAGATCTCCTTAGCTAGGATAAGAACTGGAAAGTCAAGATCTGGTACCACTATAAGAAATTATTACATTACTTTAAAAGAAAGACTAGTCTTTTCTTCTTCAGTTGTGGCCAATGGTAACAGTTCTAGGACTCAGCAAAGTACTGTTAACATGACTGTGTACACGTTACTGCTTCTGTGGTGTAACTTCTTGTGATGAAACCAGCATAACCATACCTATCATTGCTACTTCATTACACACAGTTTTGGTAATCCACTGGAACAAAAGACTATACAAAGCTTGCTTAAAGTTTTATTTCAGTTTTTACTAAACTAGGAAACTTCCCTTGTCATTTTTTCACATTGCTCAAGTATGCACTAATTCAGACATGCCTCAAAACCTGTACTTTAAAGATCTGGGAGTTCTTTATTTCTGCATGATTTGTACTTATGACAAAGTTTTAGTTAACAGCTTTCTACTTCTGTCAGTAAATGCACTCACTTTTTTTTTATACATACAAGAATTATTAGCCAGTAGAAAGCTGCTGTATCACATTATTTCTGAAGAATTTGTTGTCAAGTCAAAGAGCAGATATTAAGTTTCTGACTTCAGTGCACTGATTTTATCAGCTGATATCTTTCAATTAATCAACATGACACAAAACGTTTTATGTTACTAAATTTAAACTTTAAACAGCAGGTATGTATCAGAATCATAAAGCTGATATTCATGGTTGGCCATCTACACAGCAGGTTAACTTTTTGTGGTCTGGACTGTAAAGACAGCCAGGGGCTTTGGGGACACTGTTGATGCCATGTGTCAGTTACAATAAAGTACATTTGTTACTAAAAGGATACAGAAGCTGGGAAAAAAAATAAGGTTTAAATAACATTTATCCCTTTGAGTAAAAAAAAATCCCATTCTAAATCCA
The DNA here is from genome assembly GCF_000691845.1 of Merops nubicus. Taxonomy (NCBI): domain Eukaryota; kingdom Metazoa; phylum Chordata; class Aves; order Coraciiformes; family Meropidae; genus Merops; species Merops nubicus. The sequence continues at coordinate 20,063 of NW_008623466.1, read as the reverse complement.
TCAGATTCACTTCTACAACTCAGAAGTCCAATTTGTAAAATAGAATTCATTTTAAATACCAATTAAAACTACAAAGGACCTTGGGCATGCATTAACATTTCATAGAGATTCTCAAATCCAGAGCTGGCCTTTTTTTATTCCTCAATGCATGTAACAATTGCATTTTTGCAGAAGACCATCTCCAAAGATGCTACTGTGAGAAGGAAGACAAAAAATACAAAAGATAAAAAGTTGCTTTTTATCATAAATCTGACATTAAAAATTAAAACATCAATGGCATTGACTAAGGACATTCTTTGTGCATGAAACAATTAGTGCCTGGGAAAACGTTATTTTTACATAACAGGGTTAACACATAAAATTTCCCAAAAGCAGAGCAAGCACAGAGTTTTCCAAAAGTTTGGAAAGAAATTACAGTATCTAAATACAATCATAATAGCTACATAAAAAGTCCTACTTTCCAGAAATATAATTTACTACAAGATGACAAAAATAAATGTAAAGTATTTAGAGGCTCACAGACCTCCATTGCCATATGGTATCACAGCATTAGATGAGCATAAAATAATAGCTACTATTGTAAAGTTAATGGAGTAATTAATCTCTTAAAACTAATTTTAAAATCCCATATGAAATCACACAAAAATTTGCAGGAGCTAAATACCTTGATAAGCAGAAATTGTAAACCAAGTTCCACTTGGATATACAATTGTTCTAGCCCTTATACAACATGTGTTTTCAAAGTACCGGAGTCTCAAGAAATTACCAGTACCATAAATGCCAGACAATGGAAATTTTTATTAACCCTACCTAACAAAATTTTAAGTCTTAAACAGACAGTTTAAAAGTCATTTCAATGGGACTGCTGTTCTTGAAGGGGGTGGGAATATTACTTTAATACAAAAAAAAACAGCGGTAGAGTGGATGATGAAGTTGAACTGTGAACTCCTGCAAATGAAAATCAACACAGTGAACCTTGGACACTCCAAGGCATAATGCACCAGCCTGATGGAGTACTTGTTCTTAAGTGGAAAGTGATAAAGAACAGTAGAGGACAAACAAAAAAAACCAAAAAGACAAAAAAAAATTATTCCTAGAATAAATCTTTTCTCACAGCATCACATGGAAAAAAACTGAGGAAAATATCTGGCAGGGATGTCTTGATGCTGCCCTTCAGTTCCCACTCTGTATTTTGATAGTGTAATTACTGGGATGGTGTAGCACATCTCATGATGTAGTTCAGTTTGGGTTCTGTATTTACACTGAACACATCCACTATTACAGCTTTAAGGTAATACTTCAGTTAAGGAGTTTCTTTTCCATTCTAGCTCTACCTGCAGCTGCTTCATCTAGAGACATTTGAATTAAGATGTTTTGAATGAACTGACACCTCCAAGAAAGTGTTCGCCTTTGCTGATCCTAACCTGCCCATCTTTAACTTTGTTTTCATTAAGTAAATGGTATTTAATTCACCATCTCTAGTTTCTCTTCACACATGATCTTCAGAGGAAATCAGGTGACTGCTTTTTCTTAGCAAGCTCTTGTTTGGGTTCATTAATTTCCTACTACAAAAAGTGCCTCTGAAACAAGGAGAAAAAGCATTCCTCCTTCATGTACTCCAGAAACAATCCTAACACACCAGCACGCCATGCCATATACAGGGTGTGACACCTTAACTATTTGTCCACCCCACAATATTTGCTTTATTATCCTTGTCCCGGTTAGAGGGCAAAATTTTGTTCCCCCTCCCTTATCCCTTAGTTTTCCCTGATAGAGATAAACAAAGGAAGGCAGGGGTAGTGAAAGGTTTGCACCGATTGAAAAGTCAACAAAATGAAGTATATTATTTAACAGGGAACAGAAAGGAAGAAGCATAGGGGTTTAACAGGGAACAGAAAGGAAGAAGCATAGGGGTTTAACAGGGTACAGAAAGGAAGAAGGGTAAGGGTTTAACAGGGTAAAGGGATTATAATAACAACAAAGCAAGGAAGTGTAAGCTTGCAAAAATACAGAACTCAAATGCTGTGCTGAGGCTCCCCAGAGCTGGATCTCGCTGGATTGAGGTGGAGGCAGGGAATAAGTCTGGAGATCAGGCCCAGGTCCCAAGATGGCACCACCACGTGCAGCACAGGGAACCACAAACAGCAGCAGAGCAGCGTGTCTCTGGCCAGGACCCCAGCAGAGAGAGAGGAGAAGAGGTGGAAGGGGGTTTGTCTTCTCTCCCCCTTCATAGACCCCAGCAGGAAGTCCCGAAGACAGGAAGAGGGGAGTGGGAATAGAAGAGGTCTCCGCCCCTTTCATTCAGGCTCGCTCCTGGTTTAAGATTTCAAATCTCCACCCCCAGGAGTGGCAGGAGTTTCAAACCATTACAATCCTAGATCTGTTTCAATTATAAATAATCCAATTGCCTGCAAATAATTTTTATTAGCTACTACATCCATTTTCCTCTTGATGATCACCTCTCAGGCGTCAATCTTTACTACTAAATTGACTGGTTGTAATTATGCACACAGTAAATAAAACAAGCAAATATTTATTTCTGCATATTGATTTTGAAATGCATATCATAATTGCCATTTTTCAAATCAGTACTCTTATAATCATTAATTCATTTTTTTCATTTTCTCATCTATTAGGCCAAATTGCTTTGTTGTGTCTTTTTCAATTAAAATCTGTTGTGCAAAAACAGGAGACAGTCTAAGCATTCGTTATAACACTAAGAAAACACTTAAAATAAAGCAAAACATAAGAAACTTGCCACTGACAACTGTAACCAAATTGGATTTAATTTTTCATAGTATAACTGGTTACCTTTAGCAATGAAAACGTCTATAACCTATTTGAAGACAGAGATGGTTTACAAAAGACTGAGCTGGTTTACAATCTACATTAAACCTTTTGTTCAGCAACCCCAAATTACACAATATAACCCAGCAAGTCTTAGCTCTTAACTGGGGCACATGTATGCAACTAGTTTTAATACTATCTCTCGTTTTAGTGATATTATAAGGTAGTGATATTTTGGTGAACTAGTGATCCAGTATGAAACCTATAATTCTGACAATATACTAAAAATGATTTAACCTTTAAACAGGAGTCACTTAACTGCTTACACAAGATATGCTTACAGAGAAAACAGAGCTAGAAGTATTCCAGTTACTGAATCACTCAAAATGCTATGGATTTTCTGTTCTCCTGGGTTTTAATACCTTAACTTTTCATGTGCATTCACAACTTAAAAATGAAATAAAATTCAAGTTACCAAACTGTTATTTTTAATAAAACAAGGATTTTACTAACATAAAAAGAAAGTAGTAAGAACAATAAAAAACCTTAACATTTTCAGAATTGCATTTACTCCCATTATTCACATGTACATAGAATGGTTAAAATCTTCCCATATTGGCACAGGAAAAACATTTCAGAAAAACAGTTTTTTTCGGCATTCTATTTCTCCATTAGTAAAAAAGCTGAAATTCTAAATGACAAAAAATTCAGTAATCTTTTACATTCCACCTATATTCTCTACCATTACTAACACCATTCCCACACTTGCCTCCTTTCATGTTCATCATTAAATATGATACAAACACTGCTAATAAAATCATGTAACTGTTTTTCATCACTTGCTTTCTTCATGTTTTTCAATATCTCAAGTCCAATTTTTATCCTGACTTATATTTGTTTCTTTTTCTCCAGTCTTATTTCACCCTACCACACATCATTTTTTCTTCCCCTCTATCTTTCTATGGATGAGTCTTATCTTAAGCTATTCTACATACCTAGAATATTTCCCCACTACAGGCTCTTCTCTTTCTCCTTTAAGACCCTTTACCAGATTTTGCTTTGGTTCTAATAATTCCTTTTGACACTGTGTATTTTATCCCTTATTTATTTATTTGGAAAAAAAAAAAAAAAAGTTTAACATTCTTCTTGATTTAATTAAGCACTCTAAAATCAGAGTTCTACATAACTACGTTCTTCTGCATTGTCATGAACTAACTCTGCTAGTAAATCAGAGTATCCTCTAGAGCAGTTCTCTTCCTACTGTTTATTCAAGTTAGGCTGCTAGCTCCATAAAGTTGTATCTAGAATGTTATTTTTCCACTACATTAACAAAAATATATGTTGATAGTATTTTCAAATATTACAGTTTGCTTACATCATATACTGTCATAACTAAAGTTACTTTGTTAGTTTTCCTAACGAAATTGGTTCTAAGATAAAGTGAACCAAAAACAATGAAAAAATGACAATTGCTTTTTAATATGCTAAAGTAATCTTACCAGAGGATTGCTCAAACAGAGAACACAAAGCTTCAAGACATTTCTGAGCAGCTGGGCTCTCATTTTCAATTTGCTAGTTTTCTAGATGGTTCTCTCTGGAAAAGATCTTAGCATCAAAAAAAGCTTTATTAGGACTGATGGACATATTCGATAGTGATCAGTCTTACCATACCTCTCACACTTAGATAACTCAGATGTTGATTTCAGAGATCCCTGAAGGCAGACTTCCAGCAGTGAGAGAGGCAACACTTGAATACATTAAAGATACACTTTTCAGCGTTGAAAATATAAAATTATGTTAACAGGTACATACAAATAATATCATGCAAGTCATTTAATTCTAAGGGACAATACAATACAAAGCAAGTTTTATTGTCTAGTTCATAGGGCCTTCTAACAGCAAAGAAATAAGAGAAGAATTATAAATTAAACAGCTTGAAACAGCTTCTAACATTTACTGTCTAAAGCATATAATTTAAAATTCCAATAGAGTAAAACTACTGAATTCTGTTAGGATTTCTTCCATGTCTTGTGAATTTTAGGCTATCAAGGATAGAGAAAGAGGATTTGGGTTTTGTTTTGGTTTTTTATTGTTTAGGGTTTTTTTCCCTTTTTGTTTCTTTTTTTTTTCCCTTTTTGTTTCACAGACAAGGAATCACAGAGCATACTGTAAAAGACAAGCGAGAGGCATAATCCCTACCTTCCAAAAACATTAATATCTCCTAAAACATCAGCTACCTATAAAACAAACAAATTATATACATATCTTCAGACTACTAATACATCTTCATATTGTGTTATGTAGACTTGACAGACCTTTAGACACATAAACAATAAATATCTACATCATGAAAAAAAAATAACTTTATGGACTTAAATATTCTAACACTTTCTAAAGTTTTGGTTTTTTTTTTTTTAATCCAAGCAATTCTTATTAATCAATTTCAGTAAATTTCAGGTGAATGGAAATTAAGTAAAGGGCAGAGTCAGCAGTAGACTACACTGGTGTATTAGTGGCCATAAAAGACTATATTTAATTAAGTCCTCTTTAGGAGTACTGCATAGTATGAATAGCTTAATAGTCTACCAGCAGTTTACATGATTACAGCTTTATAGTGGATTAAGCCTGCCAACTTCAGCTTATTTTATATCTCATACTTTAGAGAAACTTTCTTATCATGGTAGATTTTAATAACAGGATTAATTTTCAGTTTACTGAAAGCATTGTGAAGAAAAAGGTCCTTTCTAAATAGCTCCAAAATAGACAGAGATAAAAAGCGTGCATGTTCCCATAGGCACAGGTGTGATGCATTGAACAGCCACAAATCTCGTCTCTTTCTACAGGTCACCTCCAGTTATAAGCCAGTCTAACTTGCCCTGTAGGGGATGCAAGTATGCCCATTAGGTATCCAGGAAGGATGTGATTCAGTTTCAAAATCTGCATCTTCAAATGATATAAGCATATACAGGGTTAAATATTCTCACAATATAGAAGAATATGTAGGAGATCACCTGATTTATTTAAAAAAATAAATAAAAAACAAAGATCATGTTTGGAGTAGGTATTATGTTGAATTGAAAAGAATTAGAGAATATTTTGATATATTACAAAGCAATTTTACATTGTATTATTTGAAATACATTTGGCATTATTTGCTCCACTGACCATTCAAAAGAATAAGAATAATCTTTCATTAATTTCTTTTTTTTTTTGTGTATGCATACTAATAGTGACAGGGTGAAATAACATTCTGAAATATTATTGCTCATTCTTGATGTATCTATTCCTCCACAAAATAATGTACTAAAGAATAATTTTTCACTGAGGAGTGCTAACAATTATAATTATTTGAAGCTGCTGTTATTATAGGGGTTTATTTCTTTATTGACCTTGCTTTTTAAATGTGATTTTATTCAAAAATGTTATGGTTACAACACTGGATCTGGTATATTATGAGGTGGCAGTAATACCGGCAAAATTATCCGCTGCATATGGCCAGATGTGGTGAGTATGACCTTGGCTGGATGCCCACCAAGCCACTCTATAACACTCCCACCCCTCATCTGGACAGGAGAGAGGAAATATAGCAAAAGGCTTGAGGTTCAAGATGAGGACAGGGACATCACTCACCGATTACTATAACAAACAAAACTCAGGAAAATTAATTTAACTTATTGCAAACTAAATCAAAGTAGGGTAATCAGAAATAAAGCCACATCTTAAAAACACCTTTCCCCCACCCTTCCCTTCTTCCTGGGCTCAGCTTCACTCAATTTCTCTACCTCTTCCCTCACCAGCAGCAGGGAGGGACAGAGAATGGGTCTTGTGGTCAGTTCATCACAGTTTTTCTCTGCTGCTCCTTCCTCTGCTCCATCATGGGGTCTCTCCTATAGGAGACAGTCCTCCATTTACTTCTCCAGCGTGAGTCCTTCCCATGAGCCACACTTCTTCACAAACTGCTCCATCATGGGTCTTTTCCATGCATCGTTTTCATGGAGTGTAGCCCTTCAGGAATAGACTGCTCCAGTGTGGTCCCCCACAGGTTCACAAGTCCAGCCAGTAAACCTGCTTCAGTTCAGTTCAGGGTTCCTCCCTCCATGAGGTCACAGGTCTTGTCAGGAGCCTGCTCCAGCATGGGCTTCCCACAGTCACAGCCACCTTAAGGCATCCACCTGCTCCATTATGGGGTCCTCCATGGACTGCAGGAGGATATCTGCTCCACCGCAGACCTCCATGGTCTTCACCACAGCCTGCAGAGGAATTTTTGCTCTGGTACCTAAGAGCACTTCCTTTCCCTTCTTCTGCAGATACGCGGGTAACAACATAGCTGTTTCTCACACATTCTCACTCCTCTCTCTGGCTGTTATAATGCAGCAGTATCTTCCTTCTCCTTAAAAATATTATCACAGAGGCACTATCATCGTTGCTGATTGGCTTGTCACTGGCCTTGGCCTGTGCTAGGTCCACCCTGGAGCCAGCTGGCATTGGCTCTGTCAGACATAGGGGAAGCTTCTAGCAGCTCCTCACAGAAGCCATGCCTGTAGAACCCCTGGAAGAGTCGGTCAGAAGAGAAATAGTGTCTCAACCTTGTCATCAGAATCTTGTACAATAAGGTGCCCTGAAACTTAGGCTAACATCTTGACAAGAGCCTGCAGCAGCCTACCAGAGACACAGTTGCTGGAATGTGGTTCCTATGGATACAAAGGTGCAAAGAGCCCGGGATGGCAGACTGTGGTATGAGGTGTGCTCTGCTGTTCTCCGTTACCCAAGGAGAGTAGCGCCCCACTACCAAAACTGTACCGCATAAATCCAGTACACTGGGCATTTCATTTTTAAACAGATGTTCAAAACATAAATACAAGTAAACTGCTTGTTAAAGGTCTGGGATACATAAAGCTACTAGAATTTGTCACCCCTAGAAAATTCAATCAATAATTAAATATGGCATGCAGTAAAATAACATTTTTTTCTGATTAATAGGTGGGTATACTGAATCTGTCATTTCCAAAATTAGTGAAAAAAGAAGCTAATCTTTCAGTTCATTGTCTGGCAAATAGGTATGACAGCTAGCAGTGAGAGAAAAATGCACTTCTATTGGCTTATTCAAAACACGCTCCCTTTTCCTTTCCCTCCTCCCCCCCCAAAAAAAAAGGCAAAGGTATTCTTCATCATTCTAAAATGATTTTGTTTCTTGCTTTCACAGTAACAATCTAAATCTCAAAACAGAAATCTCTTTTCTTCCAAGAAAACATTTGCATAAAAATACATGGTTTTCATGATTAATAAGATCTAAGCATTGACGTATTTTAGGAAAAAATATAGCAACTGTGCTGCAGCTAGAGCATGCATTTAGAGTCTAACTGATATTTGATTCAAGCTACCAGAGCTACCTTTATTTTTGACCAAAATTTCAGTACTGCTGTTTATCAGATTAATTGGATAAACAACCTCACAATAGCTACCCAAGGTAGACATTGTTTCAGATAATAGGCAGCTGAGAATTTCAAAAACTCCAATTACCACAGCATCGTCTACTCTGCCCTGCTACATGGCTTCCTGTTCCATTCAGGAGAATAAGAGTTGGGCCTCACAGGACCAGAACCAGTGGCTCTGGCACATACAGCCTTTCCTAGAAACTTGTGAGTTTCCCATGGCCTACACATTCAAAACTTATCCAAGCCTCCATTATTTCCTTCAGATATTCCAATGGCTTCTTATGATTCGTCACAATTAGTAATCTACCCACTATTACCTTTTCACATTTGCTATCCAGGACTAGCTGATAGTACAGACTATAAAGGTGCTTAATGTATTTTAATTGTCTACAACAGGAGAACAATTCTAAGCATCAGAAACTAAGATTGTTGTGGTGAGCAGAGCCCGCCCTAGGCAGGGATCGGTGTGTGGAAGATCTCGCGATGTAATGGAAAGCCCAGACCGCCCACGAGGGGCGTTGTGGGCATGGCTTAACATAATTAAGCATTTGTAACGACGCAATAAACGCCATTTGCAGCATCCTCCACATTGGAGCATGTGTCTGTGATGGTACTCAACGGTAGAGGTGGAGTGGCAGCAATCCCGGGGTTCAGGTGTCAGTAACGACATAAGATAATTCTATATTGAGAGGATACTGAGGTAATTTGTAGAGATGAAACAGAGCTGGATGAACAGACTGCAGAATGGAAGCCAATAACACACTTTGTTAACAAATGCAGTGCCAGACCAGAAGGTGCAACCACACAAGTGCAATGCTGCTTTCTAAATAAACTGTAAGTAGTAGCAAAAGGACCTTATGATCACACGGTTCTAAAAACTTGATCAGTGTGCAACAATGTTAAACAAAAAGTAATACTAAAAAAGATGAATGAGAAAGTACTTTTTTAAGTACTTGGCAGTTCCAAGCATTTTGCAGGTTGTTATTCTCACAGATATCATTGTGTAGATAACATGAACATTGGACTTAAAGAATAATTGTTCAGTTCAGCTGAGCTAAGATGTACAAGAATTTGGCTCCATCAGCCCTTTTTCATTCAATAAGTAAAAAAAAATTACAGTAATCTGGGATGTTTTCTTACCACAGCAACTGCTGCTTTCAACTGCGTTTTTTTTTTTGTTGTTGACAAGACAGCTACTGGTTTCTGTAGCTTTTCAGTATTTTCTTTCACCCAAAAATTCTAAAGCATGGAGAAGCCTTACTGTTTTAACAATAACTCATTTAAACTTGTTTTTTTATAGTTAACATGTTAACATTAGAACTAATGATCTGAAGTGAATCTCTGAGCATACTGCTGGTTTCATATACTCTCTACATATTAGGCATGTTTTACATTATAGTTTTAAAATGAAGAGCGCAAGTTGTATTAATAAAACTCTGGAAATGTAAACAACCACAGTTATTACAAAAGCAGCAACTTAGTCCTATTTGTCAACTTGCATATTTTATATAGAACATTTATGTAATAGTTGCAAAAGTAAACACCTACTACAAGAATAAGAGAATGTCAAAAACGTTGAAGACAAAAAAACCTCCAAGTTTCATTTTTAGCATTTGTAACTTCACTCTTGAAATTGTTTCATATTATGCTATCAATACAAGCATTTATGTTTTAAAAACATTTCTGTGGAAAAAAAAAACACAGAACACTCTTCTTGCTGGTTATAAAACACATCTATTGTACTTTGTAGCAATATACAATGTAAGTATTTTTAAGAAAATCCAGACAGTCACTTCTGCTGAGTCTAACATCAGAAATTTATTTGATTCCAGTTTCCTGCATTTCAAGGATATTCAAGGAAACACATAAGAACATGTATAAATCTCAGTGATTTAAGCTTTATTTGTGTTCTTATAATGTGAGGCTTAAACTCCAAAGGGAAAATTGCTGAAGATACATGCACTGAGATGCCAATAGATCACCATTATTCGGGAAAAGAAGCAGGCAGGCACTCAGTTGTACATACACTCTTATTTCTCAGCTTCAGTGCTAAGTGCATAGGAGTTTAACTGAACTAGGATGATTTCCTGCATGAGGATGTTAATGCACCTTGCACTTTCAGCCTTTAGATCCACACGACAGTAAGACTGCTGTGCCTCCAACATCCTGTGCCATATATACACAATTTGCCGCAAGAATCAGTATATGACATCAGAAGTTGCTCCTAAAAGCAACCAATCAACACCACACACCACACCACCACCACCACCCCTCACACACAAAAAAAAAATCCAGGACAAATGGAAGCCCTAGGACCAGGAGAGAAAAGTCTAAGCAAGTCAGCAGTTTAGTTTGGCTGATTAAAACCTGGGGGGAAAGTACTTATTTCCATTTTTGCAACACTCAGAAAAATTCTATCCCAGCAGATAATCTATTTGGCAAAATGTATCCTTTTAGCTTTCAAGAGGATTCTCAGATGGTCACATAGTATATTTGCTAACAAAGAATCTGAGAGAGAGAAAGAATGGTAGAAGGCTTTAGTCACCTGATAATTCAGGAAAGCAGTATTTTTTTCCTAGCTAAATTTTACATCTTTATCTAAATAGAAGTAATTAAATACACCTTCCCTTCTACAAAATATTATAAAGTAGAATGTACAGAAAAGGAGGAGCACATTTAAAAATTCATTTTGGATTAAAAAACCCATACTTGAATGAATAATAGAACATTTATAAATACTGTAAGGAGAAAACAATACTGAGGATTCAGTAAAACTAAAAGCGTGGCATAAAATTATCAAGTGTTACACTAGACAATGTGGTATTGCATCTTCTCATTATCCGTGTAGTAGAAAGCACCATAAATAATTATTTTCTACAACAGAGATGGCATTATCATCTAGTAAAGTTTCTCTTTGAATAGATGTGTGAATGTGTATTTATATAAAATTGAAGGGAGTCCCTAGATTCATCTTCTGGCTGCAAAACAGTGCTCTTGACCAAGAACTTTCCAAAGAAAAGCACAAGTGATAATGTTAGACACAGGTCTGTTCTGCAAGACTAGTAAACTGTTTAGTTTCTTCCTTCTTTAAAATTATTTTATGATAAATACAGTGAACCCTGTATCAGGCTATTTGTGCCATACTTCAAAATAGCAGAACAATTATTCTATGTTAAAATCTAAATGCATGATTTATGTGGAAACTGTAAGAAAGAGATAAAACAGGAGGAAAAGGCATTTAATAGGGGCCTAAGGAGGACTTAAATGCTAATCCTGAAACTGTGCTGTAAAAAGATGTGAAGTTTATAGTGGCTGTTTTTCTAACTTGGGCAACAGAACAAAAACTATAGCTTAACAGAGTGGACATCTTTAGCTGAAGTAATAGGAACCTAGCTGCTCAATATAGAGGTCAATATTTGTACAAGGGATATTTTGTTACTTGTGCAAGCATACAGAAGCAAATAAGTTAGTTCTACAACAGTACCACAGAGAGCTAAACTACTAGTACAAAGAACAACTCATTCAAGAAATGCCTACACTGTGGGATACATGTGTTTCTACACTTTGGGGTCAAAGCACATTCCTTACCCTGAAGTAGATGAAAAACCAACAACCCAGTTTCTGTGGATGGGAAAGCTAGGTATGAAAGGGAGCTACAGTTATATTTTTAATAATCAGAGAATGAGAATCCTCTCAAATATCAGCAGTGTAGTATAATTTAGCCCCTAAACAATACAGCATTTGCCAATTCGGTGTGGCATATGGAATGGGGTAAAAAAAACACTCTAACCCACAGACTTATTATTTTATATCAACTTAATCATTGTAGGAAACAGATCCTTATGTTGAATATTGAGGTAAAAAGCTGTGCTAGTTTTAAGGCTCTTCTTACTGCTAAAGAGGATACAGGGTGTTATTGTAAATATGTACGATGCTTTAGGTTTTTAAAAATAGTTCATTAGGCAGTTACTGTCATCTTTATCTTACGTTCCTAATTCATCCACTTTCTAATCACATCACTATGTCTTTGTACTCTATACTTGAACCAAATTAGATTCAATTAGCAGAAATGGTGAACGAGCCTAGTTCTCTCAGAGGTTAGAGCAGAAGGACTAAAAATTTAAGTTTTATACATCTAAAACACAATAGGCTATTCATCTGTGAGTGTAACGGGATGATAATTTGCTTTCAGATGTGATTCAACATAAACACAGAACTCTGGTGATGAACTTTACTATGCTTAGAATTAATCATGTTCTTAAATGCTTCCCTTCAGGAAGGTGATGATTTAGACAGAACCAGGTTGCAATATAAGACTCTACGACACGTTAAGCAAGTAGCTAACAACGCGTTTTAGAAGGGATGCTATTTTGAAGTAGAGATAGGGAAACTGTGAAAAAGAAAGAAAGACTATGCAACAAAAATACATCTGGGAAAGCTGAAGAGCCTCAAAACTCGTTATTCCAAAAAGAACCACTAAAATGTCTAATTCACCACCAGTCTTATTTTTTGCCATTTCTTCTCTAACATTTATATAACCTCATAACCATATTGTCCTTTTAAGTGCACAGATTTAATAATATTGTGAGTAAAACATTCTGATTTATATGACAAAGTGTCAAAACTGATTGGTTTTGCCTTTAATCTCATCATTTCAACAAAAGAGCAAAAATGTAATTTCAGGAACAAGCACAGACATGTTTGCCTGGACATGCTCAGTACGTAGTTCTCTTTTCATTGATTACTTCTCCTTTTCACTAAATAAAAATAATTCTTCAAAACATACTGCTCATTTGGGAAAAAAAAAATAACTTTCAAAATTCTCAGAAATTTTTATCTTCTTCACATTCTTTTTAGAGACGTGTTTCAAAGTTACCTGAAAATCACCAGGGTCAGGAATACAAAAATCTTGCTTTTCCAAAGGAGGGTTTTTTTTCACATAACAGCAGAGATTTTGCTTTATATTGAAGTAGGCTTATACAAGAGGAAGATAATAAAAGTTTTGGACTGATAGCAAAGAATCAAATTGTACTGGGTAATCTCTGATGACAGTGTTTAGCATTGAGACATCTACTGAGATGCATAGTTAGGTTCAGAAGAAGAGGACAAGCATAAGGCTTCCAGTTGTACTTTAAAGGCTTGCTAGTAACAAGTCGACAGGTGAAAATTGCTGAAAAGCAGTTTCAGAATTAATATCTGTCAACAGCAAAAAAGGAAAGAGTTAAGACTGTATCCTCAACAGCACTGGTAAATATAAAAAGAATGAGTATCATCTGAGTAGTGATTAAATAACTAAAAGGCTGGAGCAACTCTCCTACGAAAACAGGCTGACAGAGTTGGGGTTGTTCAGCCTGGAGAAGAGGAGGCTCCAGGAAGACCTTATAGTGACCTTCCGGTACCTGAAAGGGGCCTACAGGAAAGCAGGGGAGGGACTATTCACAAGGGTTTGTAGTGACAGAAAGAGGGGTAATGGCTTTAAGCTAGAAAAGGGTAGATTTAGGTTAGATGTTAGGAAAAAGTTCTTCAACATGAGGGTGATAGATCCCTGGAATAGATTGCCCAGGGAGGTGGTGGAGGCCCCATCCCTGGAGACATTCAAGGTCAAGCTTGATGAGGCTCCACGTAGCTTGATCTAGTTGGAGATGTCCCTGATTATAGCAGGGGGGTTGGACTAGATGGCCTTTGGAGGTCCCTTCGAACCCAAACATTCTATGATTCTATAATGTTCTCAACTTTATTCAGAAGAATCAGACAAGTGTTTTTATGTCAAAAACTTAAATGACTTAATAATACTATTGCAACATACCATGGCAGCATGGTATCTTGAGTCTCTTATTTTCAGCACACACCCCCCACAAAAGTCTCAGAATATTCACCCCTCATTATGGTGGAGGGAAAACAAAACTGGCCTGCAAATCAATGGATAAAACACAACCCATCACATTTGTCAAACAGAGCTGAGAGTGAGCTTCAAGGAAACCACTGAGCTGCAAGTGGCTCACGTGACATATAAGCACTTGAGGACAAAACAAAGAAGCAAATGCAAAAAAGCTACAGAGGGCATCAAATCTCCTTTCAACAAAATGGCTGGTCACAACAGATTACCAAAAAGAACTGGTATGCCACTAAGTACCATTGACTTTTCATAATCATGCACCAACCAAAAAGAGCTTGCTCTGTGATTGTATCCTTTAGAGACGTGTTCCACCACTTACCCTTCCATCCACATACCGCTACAAAACTGATGTGAGACTAATCTTGCCAGTAGAGTCAAAGTATAATTCCCTATTCATGTGTTCACTCATGTAAACTTATGCTTTCCATATTAAGATTGCAACTTTGGTATTTTGTTGATAGTTGGCTATAAAGCTTGTATTTTAGAGAAATAGCCTTATTAAATAATAGCCCTAAATGGGAGATAAGAAGAAAACCAGCATCCACAGGTGCTATTCATATTGCCTCTTCACTGGGTAACAATCCTATAAATGAAGTAAACCAAGCATACTGTTATAAATGAGGTTGCATAGATAAATAAGTGTTCATACTTCCTAGAAACCCAAAATAATGGTGAGTTGGAAACCTACAGTTCTACCCACCAAGTATCTACATTTCTTTGTCCAAAATTCAATATGTACATTCTCTCTAATTCTTAGACTATTTTAATTTCAAATCAATTCCATATTTACTGGCAAGATTAATTACTGATGTCCTACAAGATCAGTCTTACTAATATTAGGCTATGTCCCTTGAATACCAGCAGTATTTGGATTAATTGCAAACCTGGTGTTTTTTCTAGCTTGCAGTTTTGAGAAAATCAACATCAGTTTGACCAAATAGCATCTTTTTTCATTCCTGATGTTTAGGACTGTCACGTGAAGGGAAGGGGGTAGGTGTGGGTAAGGGAGAGACAAATTTGGTAAGAGACAAATCCCCTTGCTTTCTAGCCGGTCCTCAGATATTAGAGGGGCTAGGGGCAGCTGAACTGGTCTCTTAATAGGTTCCACTTACGGCCGTGACTATAGGTCTGACACCAGATGCACGAACAGCCTGGTGCTGTAGGTCTGGCTGCATTCAACAGCAGCCCTCAGATTCACGAACAGCACGGTTTATTGACACGCAACATACAGATTCTTTGTGATTGCCGGTGATGAATACACTAAGCTGCAGAATAGCTATAGAGCTCTAAAAATGCAATTGCAATTACAATAATAATAATAATCTCCCGGGGAAAATCACTCAGCAGGGCCGAGGCCACAAATCTTCCCCAAAGGCGTCCCTTCTGGGGAGGGGCGAGGAGAGCAAACCCGTCGGTCAGTCCCTACGACTTGGTGCCGAATTCTCGTCCCACAAACTGGGCCCAAAATGGATGACATTTATACTTTTTTTTCTGTTACTGATGTGTAAAGTGTGGGGATGGGGCTGTGGGCAGACAATTGTTCCATGTAATCAGCACGAAACTCCCTTATCTCCACCTGCATCTGCATTTGCAGGGAGTAGACAACTGCCATTGTGAGATAGGTGAGGAAATGGGGTAAGCAGCCTCCGCTGCATTCCACCACATTCCTTATCCAGGCATCTAGTACACAGAGCACCGAATCTTCACCCAGCCCCTGTGACTGCCCTGGCACCAGGTCTTTGGTTGCAGTGTCTGGTTTTTGTGATTTGGGCTGGTTTCATGCTTCCAGCGTCTGACAAGGACTTAAGAGTTGTGCATGGTTTATTATATGTGCCAAGGAGCTGGTGTGATTGATTTCTCAGGTGGAAAACTCTAGTGAAGCACAAGCGGAAAAAATATGCCAATGATAGCCTACAGCACATTCAGAAACTACATAAAGTGCTTACATCAGTACGGTACATTTACAATATTCTTTCTTTCTATGTTAATGTAATTCAGGCACAATGGCAGCTACCAGTTTTAATCTTTCTGGTCACATAGGAGTGATTTTTAAACATGTCTTAATGTCAAGCATGTGCAAAATACTCAGCATGTATGTGCACAAATACACTGCACTGCCATATGAATAGCTGACAATATGCAAAACGTTTATTCAGTCAACCCTTACATTAGTGGCTTAGCTACAGACATTTTCAGACATGTCTACCTTTGAAAAATTATGCGTTATATTTGCAATTTACATCACTGTCTCTATACGCAGTGCATATTAAATAAGTATCCAATTTTTGCAATATTGTAAGCACCACAAGCCAACTAGTACACACAGCAAAACAATAAAGGGAGAAAGAATTATAAATTTATTGTAAATATTTTTCGCTTTGTGGACATAAGTTGTACAATGCCAATTAGCCTTGATGCCTGAGATTTATCATTGGCATAGAGCACAATGCCCAGGCAATTGCATTTGCTACTGTTAGATCTAAACTAAGAAAAAAAAAAAAGGTCTCACTGAAACCCAAGGAATTCCTAAGTCATGTGACTGTTAAAGTCCTACTCAAAACACATGACAAGAACTAATATTCCTCTACAAACTCATTCTTCAACCACCAATACAAACACCAATTTTACCTACAATAATTTGTGCTCATCATCACAGAAGAAAAAAAAAAAAAAACAAAATACAACAACCAGGTAAAATAATTTAGGTATGACACTTGGGTTTAGATTGCTTCATTTGAAATGAGGGAAGAAGCAGGAAGACCCATCTGATCAATACCTGGCTCCATGCCTGGTATCACTGGCGAGACTTCAAGTGTTTTGATCATGGGTCCATTTGCACAACACCAGATCTGCAGGTGACAGACAGGGTACACCTGTCTCAAAGAGAGAAAAGGATTTTTGCACAGGAGTTGGCAGGACTTGTTGGAAAAGCTTTAAACTAGATTTGAGGGGAGAAAGGAATTTGCTGGAGATAAGCTTGGGGGCAGCACATCAATGTTTGTGGGACAGCATGCAAGAAAGGTCCGTAGCTCTGCCATCCCAGTGGAGGTAGGAGGCAGAGTGCCATGCAGGAGCAAAGACACAAGGGATATTGATGAGCTACAAATCATGGAAGTGCCTAGGAATGGTCAGGTAAGAATTAGGCCTTCTCACTGCAGAAAAAGGTGACAGGATCAGTAGCCCAATTGAAGTGCAACTACACCAACACACACAGCATGGGTAATAAAGAGGAGGAGCTGAAAGCCATGGTATAGCAGGAAAACTATGATACAGCTGCCATCCCAGAAATGTGGTGGGATGACTTGCACAACTAGAGTGCTGCATTGGATGGCTATAAACTCCTCAGAAGGGACAGACCAGGAAAGAGAAGCAGTGGAGTGGGCCTGTGTATTAGGGATTGCTTTTATTATCTTGAGTATAATGATGGTGATGATAAGGTTGAGAGTTTACAGGTAAGAATTCGGGGGAAGATCAATCAGGCAGATACCATGGTGAGAGTCTTTAATAGATGGCCCAACAAGGATCAAGAACTAGACAAAATATTCTACAAGCAGCTGGGAGAAATCTCACAATCACTACAACTTGTTATCATGGGGGACTTCAACTTAACAGATGTCTGATGGAAATATAGAGCAGCAAAGAGGAAACTATCTAGGAGGTTCCTGAAATGTGTGAAAGAACTTCCTGACACTACTGGTAAGTAAGCCAAATAGGGAATACTCCCTGCTAGACTAGTTATTCATGAACAGAGGACTTGTGGGTGATGTGAAGGTTGGAGGATGTCTCGGGTGTAGCAATCATGAAATGGTAGAGCATTCAGTTCTTGTGGAAGTAAAGAGAGTCAGTAGAACTGTCACCTTGGACTTCCAGAAGGCAGACCTTGACCTCTCGAGGAGACTAGTTGGCAATGTCCCTCAGGAGGTAGTCCTGGAGGGTGAAGGAGTCCAGGAAGGGTGGACAGTCTTCAAGAAGGAAATCTTTAAGGTACAGGAGCAGGGCAACCCAGTGTGCTGTAAGACAAGCTGGTGAGGAAGAAGGCCATCCTGGCTGGACCTTTGGCTGGAAGTCAGGAAGCAAAGTCTATAGCCTATAGAATAATGGGTAGACCACTCAGGAAGACCACAAAGATTTTGTGAGCCTATACAGGGAGAAAATTAAAAGCACCAAAGCCCAATTAGAACTTAATGTGGCTACTGCCATAAAGAGCAATAAAAATATTTCTATAAATACATTAACAGCAAAAGGAGGACTAAAAAGAATCTTCATCCTCTATTGGATGCAAGGGGAAATATAGTGACAAGGGATGAGAAGGCGGCTGAGGTTTTGAATGCCACCTTTGCCTCAGTCTTTAATAGTAAGACCAGTTGTTCTCTGAGTGCCCAGCCCCCTGAGCTGGAAGACAGGGATGAGGACCAGAATGGAGCCCCCATAATCCAAGAGGAAATGGTCAGTGACCTACTACATCACTTGGACACACACAAGTCTACAGGGCCAGAAGGGATCCACCTAAGGATAGCGAGGGAGCTGGCTGAAGTGCTCACCAAGCCACTTTCCATTATTTATCAGTGGTTCTGGCTAACTGGAGAAGTTCTGCTTGACTGGAAGTTAGCAAATGTGACACCCATCTACAAAAACAGGCAGAAGGAGGATCTGGGGAACTACAGGCCTGACAGCCTGGCTTAGGTACCAGTGAAGATTATGGGGCAGATCATCTTGAATGCCATCAAGTGGCACGTGTAGGACAACCAGGTGATCAAGTCTGATCTCCTTCTATGACAAAATGACCTGCTTAGTGGATGAGGGAAAGGCTGTAGATGTTGTTTACCTGGACTTGACTCACGCTTTTGACAGTTTCCCACAGCATTCTTCTGGAGAAACTGGCTGTTCATGGCTTGGATGGGCATACACTTTGCTGACTTAAAAACTGTCTGGATGGCCAGGGCCAAGGAGTGGTGGTGAGTGGAGTTAAATCCGGTTGGCAGTCAGTCACAAGGGCTTAGTGTTAGGGCCCATTCTGTTTAATATCTTCATCAGTGATCTGGATGAGGGGATCAAGGGCACTCAGTAAGTTTGCAAATCACACCAAGTTGGGTGTGAGTGTTGATCTGCTTAAGGGTAGGGAGAGTCCACAGAGGGATCTAGACAGGCTGGGATTGATGGGCTAAGGCCAGCAGTATGATGTGCAACAAGGCCAGGTGCCAGGTCCTGCCCTTTGGTCACAACAATCCCATGCAATGCTAGAGGTTTTGGGAAGAGTGGCCAGCAGAAAAGGACCTCAGGTGTTGGTCAAAAGTGGGATGACTATGAGTCAGCAGTGTGCACAGTTGCCAAAAAGGTCAACAGCATCCTGGTTTGAATCAGAAATAGCATGGCTAGCAGGCCTAGGGAAGTGATGTTCTGCCTCTGTTCAGCACTGGTGAGGCCACACCTCAAATGCTGTGTTTAGTTTGAGGCTCCTCATTGCAAGAAGTCATGGAGGTGCCAGAGTAGGTCCAAAGAAGGGCAATGAAGCTGGTGAGGGGTCTAGAACAAAAGTCTTATTGTGTTCAATAAGCAGCTGTTCAATAAGTTCAAGGAGCAGCTGAGGGAACTGGGGTTGTTCAGCCTGGAGAAAAGGAGGCTGAGTTGTAGAGACCTTATCACTCTGAGAGGAGGTTGGAGTAGGGTGGGTGTCAGTCTCTTCTCCCAAGTAGCAAGTGATAGGACAAGAGGAAATGGCCTCAAAGTTGTGCCAAGGGAGGTGGATATTAGGAGAAATTTCTTCACTAACAGGGTTGTAAAGCACTGGAACAGGCTACCCAGGGAACTGGTTGAATCACCATCCCTGGAGGGATTTAGAAGACATGTAGATGTGTAGCTTAGGACCAGGGTTTCATGGTGACATGGCAGTGCTTGGTTAATGGTTGGACTTTGTGACCTTATGATCTTAAAAGGTCTCTTCCAAC
>NW_008623465.1:2002-2474 GCF_000691845.1 Merops nubicus | reverse complement strand
GAGCAGCAGGTTTCAAACCATTACATCGGCTGAGGAGGGTAAGTTTTTCCAAGGATGATTCCTGGGGCGTGCCTTAAGAAGCATCTGCTCCGCAGCCGTCCCCATGGCTGAGCAGAGTTTCTCCTGCCTGGCTCGCCAAAACCGACATGCGGAAACAGACTTTATAACCCAAAGTTTATATAGTAGGTATGTTTATTGCACGCAGATGCACGAGGGATCGCTCCGCCACAAACGTGCCAAATCATTTCATACTTATACAGTAAAACACTATATATTTAAATGATGCCTATACATATTCATTATCTAACCCCGCCTACCCCTGCTTTGTATTATAATTAGCCTCACTTTGTATTATAATTAGCTTATCAGTCCTTCTACGCTTGTGCAGTTACTTCTGGTAATTGTGGGCAGGGGTCTTCGAGACGTGGGCGGTGGTCTCTGGGAGGAGGGCCGTATGTCCTCCTAGCGATGC
>NW_008623465.1:1205-1504 GCF_000691845.1 Merops nubicus | reverse complement strand
AAAAAAACACCCTGAAGCCGAGACGCACATGTGGCACTCACCTCCCAGGGGAAAACAAATCAAAGCCCCTCACCACGTTCAATAATCAATGCCGAGACCGGATCTATATATATATATCCGAAAACAAAAATTTATTTCCATGAATAAAAGCAAAAGAGAAAAAAAACTAAAAGGGAAAGAAAAGGGAAAAAAACCGTGAAAGTCTCTGTCCAGAGACTGGAAATTGGAAGTCACTTAAATCTAGCGCTCAGGATGACGTTGCCAGAAGTTCCGGACCTGTTGCCTCCTGGGAGTTGT
Organism: Merops nubicus; assembly: GCF_000691845.1. NCBI lineage: Eukaryota > Metazoa > Chordata > Aves > Coraciiformes > Meropidae > Merops > Merops nubicus. Next base: position 1,207 of record NW_008623465.1, on the reverse strand, counting down.
GG
>NW_008623465.1:0-342 GCF_000691845.1 Merops nubicus | reverse complement strand
AGTTCCTTTCTCTTTTTCAGCCGATAAGTGCAGAATGCTTGTTAATTCTGACTTTTATGACTGTTCACCTAGATAGGGGTTGTTAGTTGTTTTAGATGGCAGACCAAAGAAGCATCTGCTTTTCTTAAAACACTTCACAGTGATCAGCAAGGCAATCAATCTTTCAGTCCCCTGTTATTTTACGCAAATGGTTAGCTTTATAATTTTTTTTCTATTTATGTTAGTTACCTTACATCACTAATGTGAGTAGAGCTCCTCACTTGGAGCGGCTGTGGCACTGGGACTCTAACACTCTACCTCACTAAAAGAGGAACCTTTTTCACCATCTGCTCAGGTGCCTCA
>NW_008623464.1:0-819 GCF_000691845.1 Merops nubicus | reverse complement strand
GGAGGGGGAAGAGGAGGCAGAAGGGTGAGAGAAGCAGCTCCCAAGGGCGAGGGAATCATCATGGAGGGAAGAAGGATCCAAAGGGACGTGAAAAAAGCTCCCAAAGGGACAAGGAACTGGCTCCCAGGGGAAAAGGATCCCAAGGGATGTGAAACCAGCTCCCAAAGGGATCAGGAACCAGCTCTGAGGGGAAATGGAGCTCAAGGGATGAGAAAAAAAATGTCTCTGAGGGAAACGGCTCCAGAGGGACACGAGGAAGGAGCCAAAGGGGCCAGAAAAACATCCCCAGAGGGTCAGGAACCCACCCGAGGGGAACCAGACCCCGAGGAGCCCAGAAGAGGCCCAAGGGGGATCCCAGAGGGAGAACTTGGCTCCAGGGAAACGGAGTCAAAGGGACATGGAACTTTTCCGGGGAAGGAAGAGGAAGAGCTCCAGGGGGAATTGGAGCTGGAGGGGCCAGAAAATGGTGTCAAAAGGGACAAGAAATGTCTCCAGAGGGTTGAGTAAGGGCTCCTGAGCACAAGAACCTGGTTCTGAGGGGAAACAGACCCCGAGGGGACAAGAGAAATGTCCCCAAGAAAAAATCACCAAGCAAAACGTCTCCAGGAGAAACATCATCAAGAGAAACATCTCCTAGAGAAATATCACCACGTGGAACATCGCCAAGAGAAACCACCAAGAGAAATAGCTCCAAGAAGAACATCTCCAAAAGGAACAACTCCAAAAGAAAGAAACATCTCCAAGAGAAAAAACACCAAGAGGAACAGCTCCAGAAGAAACATCTCCAAGAAGAACACCTCCAAGAAGAACAGCTCCAAA
>NW_008623463.1:4540-38940 GCF_000691845.1 Merops nubicus | reverse complement strand
ACCTAAAGGATTCTAGGATTTTATGATATAATTTTTGCGATGGAAAGAGACAATGCTTCTATAGCTACACATTAAGTGCATCAGCTCAAATCCTTGAGAACTACTGACATAAGTTTAAAAGTAATGTTCAGCTTTTCTTAGAAAGAAAGATTTTTGTTTATGCTTCATACATAAACATATATGTGTATATATATACATATATGCAACTACATCTGGTATTTCTTTTTGAATTTTGAATTTGAATTCTTTTAATTGACAATTAATGAAATTTATGCATCTACATGCCAGTGAAGCTAAAGACAACCCTCCACCCCTGTCTTATGTATGGTAAAATATCTATTAGCAGATGGACATTTAATAGCTGTACAAGTGTATCTTAATGAACCTTAGGATGGTATAGCTTTCCTTGTAATTGCTGACAACTATGTTGCTTGACATTTAAGATCATGCATGCTTATCAGAGGTGCCATTGACTTGTACTTGTTCTGTTTATTGATTGCTTAATTAGTTTCTAAGATAGCTAATCAGGGACAGATGCAAGTGTTTAAACATTTCTTGCTGTGTCTTACCCTGAGCATAAAATTGTGGAGCAGCTGTGTGATTTGAAGAAATAAATTAACCCCACTAAACTGAACTAGTTTGAAACTTTTTATAGGGTGCAATGTTGGTGTAGCAATAGCATCTATATGGTGAAATTAATTTGAGGGAACCTGGTATGCTGACTCATCCCCCAAAAAGTAACTGGAAAGATGGCTTTCCTGGCTTTCCAAATTATAATGTAAAGAAGATCTTTTTTCCTCTCCCTTCTACACTATTGTTTGCTAAATGTAGCCTCTACAGTCAGAATAAAAAGGTTTCTGCTCACAGTAACAACCTCTAGGGATTTATATGTCACAGAAATAGAATAAGTAAATGTCAACATTCTTAGTAGGGAACATTATACATCACTGGTGAAACTGGGTAAATATTGGACTGTGGAGGGTGGTATCTGTCTCAGAAAATTAAAAACTCTATTTAAGGTAACGCAATGTTTTATTTTGATGAAAACAAAATTCTTTGTTTGAAATCAGCTTTTTTAAAGTGGTAGCAAGTGTTTATCTTGAATAAAATTACAGAAAATATTGAGAAGAAAAACAATTTCAAACTAAAATATCAAATGTTTCTGGATTAAAGTCTTGATAGTCCATTTCTAGATTTTCTGAGAGACTATATTCCTTAATGAATATTTCAACATAACTGATACAAATTCATATTGTTTGAGCTTATTTAATATGCTTTATAAAACAAAATGATTGGTGTAGAAGTCAGCACACAGCTGTACCCATAATAGTGGAAGTACCATGCATAAGAGTGGTCCAGCTAAGCATCAGCCTAAAGGTAGGCATTCTATATTTATAATTAGGTGACCATTTCTTATGCTGTTAAAATCTAAAAAAAAAAAACCACCTCTTTTCCAGTTTTGTCTTCAAAATAGAAATGAACCATAGACCCATTCAGAAAACAATTTTTCTCACATTTTAATGAAGTATTTAATGTTAATATAGCAAAGAACATGCACTGCTGCGTAACTTTTTATATGGAATTCAGGCCTTCCATTGACCTCTGATGGTTTTACCAGGGTTTCAATTTGCTTTTTACAGTTATGTTTTGAGAGATAATCAGTAAAGCACTGCATATCAGCAGAGATCTGTCAAAGTTTAACGCAGGTTTTCTAGCCCTTTTCTCAATATAGGCTGAAGAGTCCAGTTCTTAAAAGTATGTCTTTATTATCTGAAACTTTTCTGTCATGCTACCCACAGCTGTTTAATATGAGACCAGAGTAGTGGTTTTCAAGGCTCCTATTGTATCTGTAGGCAGGAGAGATGTGAAGATTTGCTTAGCAATCAATCTCACATTTAAACTCAAAAGATGCTGAACCAAGACAGCACTTTAATAGAAGTCAGTGGAGAAGAAAAATGAGAGGGGAAAAAAAAAAAAATCCTAAAAAGAGTTTGTCACAAATGAGACTTTGAAATAAAAAACTTCTTAAATGTTGCCAGAAAATCCGTACATCATTTTTATTCTCAACAAATATATTAGCCAATGATTAACTTACACAGATATATGAAAGTTTCTTTTTTCTAATGCAACATGTATGCAAAGTCATCTGTACACTATTTAGTAATAGTGCACTACTACTAGAATATTAATTCCTGTATCAGTAACTATTTAAAAAAAGCACAAACTTGGATGAGAACATGCCTAAACCAAGTGCTTGAAAGAGGCTTTACCTACTAAATATAATTGATCAGTATTTTGCCTAAAGCTCTGAAATCAGTCATAAGATAATATTAAAATAATTCACTATTTTGAAACTTCTCAAATTGCATAACGTTTTTTTGTCTTGAGTTATACTTTTCCCTGAAGTGTTTGTGCTGCTGAAACCAAGATTACATATTTCATTCTTTCTGTTTTCATGATAAAAATTAACCATTTTGTTAACTATTCCTTTTAAAGGACATAGCCAGATTTTGTGAATCTACATATTATTTTATTATTTGAAATCATATTTCAGATGAAAAAATTATTAGAATGAATTCAGCAGCTCTTAGGAGAAAAATGCTTGGCTGTTTCCATTTACTGACAGCAACACAAGTGAATTTAAGATGCTTCCAGTGAATACCTCTGCTGGATTTATTTCCTCACCTATTTCTACTTTAATATGAGCAGGAATAATAATTCCATCAATATTGTGAACCTACATTCAAATAAACATAACTGAGTGTGGGAGATGGAGCAAAACAAACTCAGGAAATATTATCACTAGAGATTTATTTTAGCTGTTTCTTTTTCATGTTGACAGAATCATGATTCTGATTAGTAGAACGAGAGAAAGAACATTTTACAATCATGTCTTTGGAGAAACTGAAAATTAAGCATCTCCAGAAGAAACCCAGAATATATGTAGAGTTTTCAAAAAGTGTAGAGGAATCTGCTAAGAAATTTTATTGGTAGAGTACGGAGAACACAAAAATATGATGTCATTGCAATCTGACAAAGAAAAAGAAAATTGTAGCAATTTAAGAATAACTAGTAATAGGATGAGAAAATTGGAGGACTTCAATATTTACTTGACAGTATTTGTGTGATTTGCGTAGCCAGATCTTGTAGTAGTTTGGGGACATTTAATACAACAGCCAGTGCAGTATCATGATAATCCTCTTGCAAAACCCAACTACAGACCAAAGGAGTAAAAATGACTTGTGGGTACTCATTTGTTCCCCTGAGTACACAGTGCATTTAAATCGTGACTTACTGTCAGCCCCAAGAGATTTCACAATGCAGGAAGAGGTTACATATTAGCAACAGGGACTCCGGAAGCTACTGGATGTAAAGGATCAATTTAATTACATCTACTTATAGTCAACACCAGGTCACAAGTCTTAATAAAATAAAACTAGAGGCAAGGGAGTTTGGAAAAAATCAGAATAATGACTGGGATGCAGGTGAGACCCTGGAATGGGTTGCCGAGGGAGGTGGTTGAGGTCCCATCCCTGGGGGTCTTTAAGGCCAGGCTGGATGAGGTTCTAGAGGGCCTGATCTAGTGTGAGGTGTCCATGCTCATGGCAGAGGGGCTGGAACTGGGTGATCCTTGTGATCCCTTCCAACCCTGACAGATCCTGATTCTGATTATATTTTTGCAGAGGACTTAGTAGTCTTGGTCTGATGGTTGGACTTGATGATCTTGGAGGTCTCTTCCAATCTAAAGGATTCTATGATTCTATGAATATTTGATCATATTATTGCTATGGCTCAATAGCTATTTTCTAGAAAGAAATCTAGCCACTGCATTGATTTTCAAAAATTGCCTGCTATACACTTCATTTCTTGATGCAATGAGATCACACACCAAGCAATGTTGTGAAAAGTTGAAAATAGGACATTTATAAAAATACTAGTCTAAGATGCTCAGTGTTACCTGAAGAAACATGTTCTTTTGACTTCATTGAAGCTCTTAAAAAAAAACAGCTTAAAATGGACAAATAAATGGGTTACTTAATAAAGTTCTAACATTTAATTATAGCCAACCTCAAATCATCTTAAAATGATAATAAAGCTTTTTTTTCCCCCCAGCCTAAAACCAGCACATGCCTAGAGCAAGGATAGACATTTGAGAAGCCAGTGACTTTCTGCTCTTCCCTGTCCCACTCAGAGAGCACTGAGGCAACAGGAGTCTGAGTGCTTCAGAAAATTGTAGGAACAGCCAAGAACAAACAGTTCCTGGCATTGCCAGTGGCACAGGCAGTAGCAGGGTAACATTGCTTCCCTCAATTTGCCAAGAGGATTTCAAAGATGACTTTCCGTCTCCTTGGAAATGTCAGGATTAGTTGATTTCCAACACTGCAAACCCACGCTTTACAAAAGGTGTTCCAATATTGCACAGTTTAATTTTAAATCTACCCCAGGATTCCTCTCCCTGATAGTGGATGCGTGCATAGATTAGATAGATCTGCAAGAGTGAATTCATGTATGCCTGGTTTTAATTGCAAAAGTGGATTAATTGGTGAACAGCTTTTCTCAGTATGATAGTTACTATTAACTCTGTAGCCTCTGGAAAATTGTGCTATCTTTTATTTAAGGTAAAAATAACCCACTAGAAGCAGATTACTTCAAAATTTATTAGACTTGATAAATTAAAATTCTTCAGTCTTTGCCTGAACAACTGAATAATATCCTCTTAACTCTTCTAACTACTGAATTTTAAGTATTCTAATGCATTTTTTTTTGCTCAATGGGATTTTTAGAAAGCCACAAGACAAACATGTATTTGCAATTCAGGCCTGCTCTGCAAAGATTTAATACTTAATATTTAAATTTATTACTTTTAATACTTTAATATTAAAAAAAAAAAAAAAGGATTATACCAGCGATGTCATAATATGGTTTATTTAAAATCCCAAACATTTTTTTACTTTTCTACTTATCTACATTTGGTGCAGATAACTTGAAATCTACTTTGGTTCTGATGAAGTAGAAATTGTTGTCATGCCCAATCCACATTTTCTGTCAAAATGTAAAATCCTACTTATTTACTGGAGTATAATTACTTTTTTTCTTTTTTGCACATGCATCACAGATGCATTTACCTCATTAAGAAAGACATTTAATGCAAAAATATTAATACTTTGTTGAGAACTGTACCTTGTCCTGGTAGTTACTACAGTGACTATGCCTGGAAGACCTTGTTTTCAAAACTATATACCATGAAAGTTGAACTGTCCAGCTTGTCATGTCTGGAACCATAAATGATTCCACAGTCATGAATAGAACTAAGTTTCAATAATGACATAATCTGTATGCTCAGAAAGAGAAAAGTAGCAACCTGTTAATATAGTCAAACAGCTCTTAATAATCTACACTTAGTGTGATTTTATACATTGCTTGCCAGGTTAGAGAAGAACACTGAAGTGTAAAAATAATATAAAAAAAAAAATCTCATTCCCCTCTCCAATCTGCTTAACAAGAAATGCAGCAAGAGCAGAAGCAGCACCTGGTGTACCCGTGATCCTGAGGCTGTTCCAGTTCAACTTTAGGACTGCTCAGCATCTGCTGCTCAGAGGACTCCACAACACATCCCTAACGCTGCTTAAACAGCATTAACTTTGGCCTAGGTACCATGTACTGGGATGCACTAAATATGATGCTGCAGAGAAAAACGATATTTGGCTGTTCAAGCCCTGTCCTCCATTATGCTGAGAAAGCTCAGCTGAATACCCATGGAGATGCTTATAAGGTCTGTTAAAAGGGAACAGCATGGAGCTTACAGTTGCATCAAAGATACTGTATCAAATCAGTGCTACATAACTAATTACCACGGTGTTAAATGGTGAAGAAAGAAGAGCGTGAATATGTGAGGCTGATATAATTAATGTTGCACTTTAACTGTTATCATTTGGAGAGTTTTAGTATCACAGTATGTTAGTAGCTTAAAGAAATATTTCTGTTGGATATTGTTGTTACAGTGCACTTATAGACAATCAGTTGCTGAATCAAGTTCCAGCATTGATAATGGTACTCAAAACTAGAAACAGGCCAAACTAATTCACATACATTTGATCATTTGACAATATGTTAATTAAAAAAAAAAAAAATTAAGAAAATTAATATAGGAACAATCCATTTAAAGTTCAAAAAAGTTCCTTTCTTAGTGTGCTCACGGAAACAAACATCAACTATGCTCCAGGCAGTTCTGCTCAGAATCCTTTCAAAGGAATTCTTCCATACATGCTACCTGTGTGACAAACCGCATCCTCTATTCATGCCAGAGCCTTCTCAGTGGTGCCCATGGACAGGACAAGAGAAATAGGGAAAAATTAAGAAATACCATCTGAACAAAACCATTTTTTTTTTCCCTTGTGAAGGTCATTAAACACTTGCACAGGTTTCCCCGAGAGGCTGTGGAGTCTCTATCCTTGTTGATATTCAAAAGCCATCTGGACATTGATGTGGGCAAATGGTCTAACTGACTTTGCCTGAGCAGGAGAGGTGGACTAGAAGATCTCAGGAGGTCCCTTCGAACCTCAACAAATCTGTGATTTTAGAGTAACGTGAAGAACTCCAACTCCATGATATGATAAAGCAGCTGTGAGCTGTGTAGGTCTGTTTTCTGAAAAAGCTCGGTGAGCACTTGCTTGTGACTGCTGTACCACGACAACAATGCAGCAGCTATTTGATCATATTTCCATTCTAGTCACATCCAAAAACTTTCTTTGTTGTGAAGCCACATCTCTCTTTGGATTTACAAGCAGCTGAGGTATGTATCAGTATTTGTGTTGAAAGTTCATTGATATGAGTGCAAGGTGATGGCAAACAATGCTAATCTGAGGTCTGCAGGTTTTAAAAGGTGCCCACAGTGCCATGGAGCAACAGGATGCCAGTTGATCCATGAGGGAAGAGGAGATGGAATTTGAGAGCAGTAGAGCAGTGCCCTCCCTGATGATACATCAGGGCAGTATGGTGAGAGAGACAGGGTCCGTCGACAGTCCCAGACAAGGGGAGGTAATGAGTCAAGTCCAAGGTGAGCCCAAGAATCCTTTCAGGAATGGCAGGAGGCATGGCTGGAGACAAGGTAACCTACAGTGTAGATGCAAGGTCTACCAAGAAAACCCACAAACGAGGACAGCAGAAGACAGGTCTAGACTCAGGGACACCTATAAGTCAACTTAGGGCTGCACATCCAGGCACGAGCTTGAACAAAACTGCTATGCCATGGGCAGAGGGGGTAAGTGTCAGCAGTTTATGCTACTTGTATGTACTGTTCATATCTATCAATGATCTGAAAGACTTTTCATTAAATCAGTTTTGTTATTTCTGTTTGCTGTTTAGGGCCAGAAGTATTTATCAGTCATTAATGCAATGTATGTATCCTTTTCTTTAGTTTTCTTTCCTCCTTTAAAGATATACACTATAGTGATTTTCACTTTTCCTCTTGCTAAGTGGCAGATCTATTGCATACGCATTTTAAAGAAATCTCCATCTATTTCAGAATATTTCTGTTAGGTCCTTTTCTATTATTATTACCATTTTGAAGCACAGAAGAGGGGAGGTATACATGAACTGTTAAATGTTTGCCTGTTTAAAGCATCTTTATTGAGCTTCTTAGAATCCCAGCCAAAAGAAAAGCCCTGATAATAAGAGGTAGTATATGCATGAAACCAAATAAAAATTAGGTAATTACACACACCATCATTTTCTATGCAGCCAGCAAGAACCTGCTAGAAACGTGAGTCTAAATCCTGTCCCGTAAAAACAAGTCCTTCCACTGACATTAGCAGATACGGGTCATGTCCTGGTGAAGCACCGTCTAAACAAACACAAATCTGTTGGTGTCCCGATCCAATGTCGGGGGAGGATTCGAAGGCAAGAGGCATTTTGATATACAGGGTCCAATTAATCCTTGGACAAGAACTAAAAATTAACCTGTTGGCTGCAGTCTTCAGTGTGATTTTTTTATTATGTATAAATAATATTTTTTTCCACTCAACCATCTTTTCAAGGGCTCTTCTTATAGTTCTCATGCAATTTTAATACATAATGAACATTCATTACAGCAACATTAATCTGTCAGGCATTACACTTCAAATAATTGCTGCCTGCCTTAATTCCTGATCTATCCTTTTGTAAGCATTAATTACGTATGTCAACAACAATCAGTTTAGAGCAAGATAATTGCAGGTATAGAAAAAGGTTAGTCTTACCAAATATGTACTTGAAAGATAATGTCTTTCTAGTATTAGGATTTTATTTACTACAAGAGTTTCAAGAACTTGTTGGAGGCCCCTTAGCTTGGCTATATAGACAAAACAGACTGTCCATTAAATTTTTTTGTCCATATGTTTATCACATTAGCTAACAAATTTGTGATTTTTTTTTTCCACATCAAACAAGGCATAAAGATGTTTGTTGATAATTTGGAATAAACTTATGGATATTTACAAATATTTATTGCAGTCCAATATAAAGATACACCTAACATTTTTTGCCAGATTGAAATTTCTTTTAAATTTCTAATGCCAGTGACATGCTCATGTATTCCACCATACAGATGCACAGCATTTTGTTAGCTGTAAGCCTGTGTGTTTCTAAGGGTCTACAAGCATGCTGTGGATCACAAATTTGGCATGACTTTTTTTTTATATCCTTCTTGTTTTCAAGAAAGCTCTTGGCACTTCTGGAGGGAGAGGCTGACGAGGCGGCGGCGTTGCCAGGGCAATGGCAACCACGCCTATAAAAGAAGCCCATGGGGAGTGCTGTGACCAGAGTGGGCAAACAGAGCCTGGTGTGGCAGTTTGCATGGAAGGGCCCCGACGAAGGGGGCTGACAGCTCTGACCAGGGAGGTCTGTCTCCACCCAGCAGAAAGCCATGGCCTCTCTCAGCTCTGCACCCACCATGACTGCTGCAGCTCCCCAGATGGAGCTCCAGTGGAAACATGCAACCACGCAGGAGTCAGGCTGCAGGGTGTGCCTGGCTCTTACACCAGTGCAGGATGGCAGCCATGAGCTCACCTGTGGGAGGTGTGCCAGCTACAGGAACTCCTCCACTTAGTAACAGAGCTCAAGGAGGAGGTGAGCAGGTTGAGAAGTATCAGGGAGTGTGAGAGGGAGACTGATCACTGGAATCACATTCAGCCTTGCCTGAGACAGGCTCAACAATCTGGCAAGAAACATAACACAGAGGATCTCCTTTCCCCTCTCCATCTGACTGAACATAGTGACCAGAAGGAGAGGCAGCAATGGTGCAAGTTTCTGTCTGGTGCAGCAGGTGTGTCCCCTCAGCAACAACCCCACCTTCCCAGGTGCCCTTGCATAACAGGTACAAGGCCTTGCAAGTGAAACATAATAATAATAATAATAAAAATAATAATGAGGTTGATGATTCATCTAGCTTGAAAATGTTGCCAAAATCAAGTCGTTTATATGTTTAGGAGATTTGTTATCAGGGTCCCTTGGGAGACAGTTCTGAAGGGCAAAGGAGGTCATGAAGGCTAGACATCAGTCTTGAAGGGAATCTTTAAGGCACAGGAGAAGGGCATCGTCGTGTGCTGTAAGATGAGCTGGCAGGCAAAAAGACAGGTCTGGCTGAACAGCGAACTTTGGCTGGAACTCAGGAAGAAAAGAAAGGTCTATGGCATATGGAAGAAGAGGCAGACCACTCAGGAGGACTACAAAGATTTTGTGAAGCTATGCAGGGAGAAAATTAGAAAGGGCAAAGGTCAATTAGAACTTAATCTGGCTACTACCATAAAAGACAATTTTAAAAGTTTCTATAAATACATTAACAGCAAAAGGAGGACTAAGAAGAATCTCCAGCCTCATATTGGATCTGGTGGGAAATGGTGACCAAGGATAAGAAAAAGGCTGAGGTATTGAATGCCTTCTTTGCCTCAGTCTTTAATAGTAACACCAGCTGTACTCTGAGTGCCCATCCCCCTCAGCTGGAAGACAGGGACAAGGAGCAGAATCCAGTCCCCATAATCCCAGAGGAAATGGTCGGTGACCTAATACACCACTTAAACACCTATAAGTCTTTGGGACCAGATGGGATCCACCCAAAGGTGCTGAGAAAGCTGGTGGAAATGCTCACCAATGTATTTTCTATCATTTATCAGCAGTCCTGGATAGTAACTGAGGATGTCCCAATTGACTGGAGGTTAGCAAATCTGACACCCATCTACAAGAAGGGTTGGAAAGAGAATTCAGTGGACTACAGGCCTGTCAGTCTGACCTCAGTGCCAGGGATGGTTATGGAGCAGATCATTTGAATGCCAACATGTGGCACATACAGGACAGCTGGGTGATCAGGCACAGTCAGCATGGCTTTATAAAAGGCAGATACTATGTGACTAACCAAATCTCCTTCTATGACAAACTGATCTGCTCAGTGGATGAGAAAAAGGTTGTGGATCTTGTCTAACCAGATAACATTTCTCATAGCATTCTCCTGGAGAAACTGGCTGTTCATGGCTTGCATGTGCATATACTTTGCTGGTTAAAAAATCTACTGGATGCCTTGGTCCAAAGAGTTTTGGTGAATGGAGTTAAATCCAGTTGGTGACCAGTCACAAGTGGTGTTCCCCAGGGCTCAGTATTGGGGCCAGTTCTTTTTCATATCTTTACCAATGATCTGTATGAGAGGATTGAGTAGACCCTCAGCAAATTTGCAGGTGACACCAAGTTGTGTGGCCATGTCAACCTGCTTGAAGGTAGGGAGATTCTTCAGAATTATCTGGACAGGCTGGATTGATGGGCTGAGGCCAATGATAAAAGATTCAACAAGGCCAAGTGCTGGGCCCTGCATTTTGGTCACAACAACTCCATGCAATGCTACAGGCTTGGGGAAGAGTGGCTGAAAAGCTGCTTGGTGGAAAAGGACCTGGGGATTCTGGTTGACAGCCAGCTGATTATGAGCCAGATGCGTGGCCAGGTGGCCAAGAAGGCAAATGGCATCCTGGCTTGTATCAGAAATGGTGTGGCCAGCAGCACTAGGGAAGTAATTGTGCCCCTGTACTCAGCACTGGTGAGGCCACAGCTCTAGTACTGTGTTCAGTTTGCCTTTAATTTGCCTTTGGGCATATTGGGACCCACCTTCAGGCTTAAGCTTCACCAACATCTAGCAGAATGACATAACACTTCCTACTCCTTATAAAGCCTTTCTCTTTAAACCTGTCAGAGTGACATTGATTTCTTTTTAAGCAACAGCATGTTGCTATTGTTTGACCAATGTGCAGCTTGTGGGTCAGTATAATTTCTAGGTTATTTGATGCTGTGCTGCTGCATACCCACTTTTCTTCATATACTCCATCATTTGCTGCACAGAGCCAATATTTTGTTCTTGTTCAGCTCAGCTACTTGCATCACACAATAGTTCTCATGAATGTACAGCATCAATAGTTGCAGACTTAACATGCTGTACTTGAAATAGAGGATGACAGGTAACTGTTATCTAGGAATTAAAACTAATATCTTCAAGACACATTGCTTCAGACTACCAAAACTGTCTCAAACTGTAGTTATAGTCTTCTAAGTAAATTATGACTTTTTAAACATATGTGATTATACTTATGAGAAGGTATAAAATATTTTTTTCTTGCATATACTGATTTTGGCCTAAAACTCCAGGAATAACCATAGGAAAAACTTGCCTTTGAACTGCAACCTATTCAAATTCATGAATGGTGAGATTGAGATGCCACTTTCAGTAGCTGGGTAAATACGTCTCCAGTATGAGCATTATTTTAATTATTTAGAGCTTACAGATTTTTTTTTTCCTAGATTCTTTTACTCAGATACTAACTACATAGAGAGGTACATAAGCTCCTTGTTTGTCTGTGTCTGTTCCCACCCTATCACTGGTGTATGTGGGGCAGCTGGAAAAGACTGTTGGAACAATTTCTGTTATGATAACATATATAAATGTTTCAAGACAACAACAAACTGAACAAAACATTGATTAAGCTAAAATGAATAGCAACCTTCTTGTATAAGCTGCTCAAAGTACATCACTACATAGAAGCTTATTATTAAGACCTTATCACATTTATAGTTATGAAGGGATTTTTTAAAAAGATAGTTACTTTTTATCTACTTATGTAATCTATCAATGCAGTGCATTAATAAAACATCTAGCGCTTTCAGAAAAGGTTGATAATTGGTTGTTGGCACTTAAACTACTGATGACAGCTGTAGAGTATTCTTAACTTATATTCAGGAACTAATGGTTAAAGTTAGAAACGGAATTAACATACCAGGACATGATGATTCATGCTGTTATTGATTTTGTTGAAGCCAACTTTATACTTCCATGCCAAAATTGTCATATTGATTTTTTGTGGCTACTGGTATGCAACCCTTACATCAGATTTCTGTCGTGACAGTAGCAACTTCTATAAAATATTTAGTAAGAGTCTCCATGACCCAGAAATTTTTTCTTGAAGCTTAGTTTTACTTGCTTACTTTGATTTTAAATAGTGTCAGCAACTGAAAATGTAGTGTGATCTTTCTAATTTGGAGACCCTGAATAATGCTGTATTTTTCTGAATGTTATTTTAAATATGCAAAGTATATTATGGAATTAAAGAATTTTAGTATATTGTGTTTCCTAATCATAAAGAGGAAGTGGGATACTGGGGGCTGTTAAGTACATTTCACATAATCAGAAATTTTTCTGGAACAAACCCACTTAAGCCACATACACATTTTTACACATTAATGTACACATACACATTTTTTTAAAAATGGACTATTTTTTTTTTTTTTTAATCTTCATTCTTTAATGTCATAGCTACAATTGTCAATGTGATGATAGTTGGAATAGCTGCAATGCACAAAGGTTAGCCTGTGGGAGTCTAGTATGCATAGGCTGTTGGACCCATATTTGTGGTGAATTCACATCCTTGAATTTCTGAGGAAGAAAACATAGATACAGTGCAGTGAAGGACACTCAATATGCTAAAAAGAGCACGATATGCTCATATCCCACTCAGAAAAAGCAAGCAATGAGGAATTAATGTGGCTTATGAACCATATCTGCATTGACTGTTAGATGTTAGTCAAGGAACTGGTAAATGGACCAAAAAATTCAGTCTCATATCATTTAGGTATGTATGAGATACTGCTGACACAATGTAAACATTTGTTAAAATTCAAAATACCAGCTAAATAAATACCTACCAGAGTGCTTATTACTTATGAGCATCCATTTGAATGTGACTTGCCCTGCATAAGCTTTCTGGAAAGGTCTATTTGAACTAGTAACTTCATGTACATGCAAATACATGCATGTATATGTTCCAAACACGTTCATGTTTGGAACAAGCATATATGCTATCCATTGTTCATCATTTGTCACTCTTCTTTTTAAAAAAGTTTAGTCATCCAGTGAAGGCACAAACAGTGCTATGGGTCTCAGGAGACCAGTTACACAAGTTAATGACTAACCAAAAGCTAAACTGCACAACACGCAAAGACATCATAGACTGAAATAGTTTCTGTTATTTACTAAACACTTGCTATGACCACACAATATCTACAGTAACTGGGCCATGTTATGTAATGCTTTATTGCCATAAAGAAAGGGTATCATCAGTGTAGACTGCAGTCTTTCTAGGTCAAAAAGTTTTTCCCATACTGCAAACATAGAGCCACTGTTAATAACCAATAAATAATAATGGCAATCCCAGTACAAAGAGGGATAATATCAGTTTCAAAGATACACAGAAGCATCTTTTTACAACATTTTCTCTAGCTATGGAAAGAAAAGTCTTGAAAATGAACACTGAATCACGGGAGAGTATTTGAAGTCACAGACTGTATCACGTGTGTGTTTGTGGATATGCCACCCTCTTTACATTGCAATCAGACAGAAAATAAAGAGAAAATGCTAAATGTTTGAAATCTAGTTTACAGCTAAGAGCAGACATTTTAAAAATAAGGGATTTCATTGTTATTTATTTCACACAGAACTCTATCAAATTAGCTTACGACAAACTGGAGGCTCACTGAGCTGATATCTGATTTACTTGCTACAGCCTTGTGGTGGTTTAACCCTGTCTGAGCAAGTGATGCCCACCAAGCCTATCTATCACCCTCCTCTTTTCCTCTCTTTCCTCCACAGACCAAAAAGGGAAAGGAAAATGCAATATCTGGCCTTTCCTGGGAAGCAGGGCTCCGAAATGCACAGCGGTTGCTCCAGAGGACTGAGGAGCAGTGCCCATCCCCTCCCCCCCCACCCCCACCCCACCTTGGTACCAGCTTTATAGTTAATTAAGTGTGTTTTCTTTTATGAAATCTAAATAAACCATAGACTTTCTGCTAGGACTCAGCAACAAAAAGTGCTATGCTGAGAATAGCTAGATGTTCCCCTATAAATTTAATCAATAAATGTGCTTCAAACTTCACTTGGAAACCTGGAAAAACTAAATATCTTTACTGGGCACTCATGAAAGCTAATGGTTTCACCTCTTGTGAGCTCTCACTCTGGAACAAAAACCATATTCATGGAAAAGGAAAACAAAATGGATTAGGAAAATAATAGCTTAGGATACCTACAAATAAAGGAGATTTATTAACAGCCTTGTAGCTCCTTGGGCAGCAGATTTTTCTTCAGGATTCCCAGCTGTCAGATAAGGCAAAATAATAAAAGACCTGTCATGTGAACTGGCTGAAAAAGTGAGATTTTTGATTTAGATTTTTTTTTTTTCTTTTTATCCAATCTCAGGTCAAACCTAACTGAACCATTCCTCCTTTAAAAAAAAAAAAAAAAAAAATCCCATATATTTTAATTTATTAAACATATTACTTAAAAAATATTGAAGCATGAGTTTCCAAAATTGGATGAGTTTACTTCATCTTTTAGTGCCTCAGTGACATCTCATCTATACCACTATGGTATAGCTGAGTTTAGGTGCATAGCTGCAGCAAAACCAAAGACCCTTGAGCGATGGATCAAATGGGCTGCTCTAGAGTCAGAAGGTTACAGACATCTCTTCAGGCTGAAAAAAATCCAGGTGCTTCAGCCTCTTACATGGCCCCAAATCATCCTTACGGCTTTCCATTGGGCTCATTCCAGTTACATTGCTGCAGTTTGTACTGAAGATCCCCAAGCTGAACACAGTACTCCAGATGCAACTTTACAAGCACAGAATAAAGGGGAATATTCACCTTCATTTACCTCTCCTAAACATCAGTGTAAAACAGGACCTTATCTGAGCTGCTATAACTTTGTTTCTGTCTTCTACAATTTTGCCTCTGGTGTGTAATTCAGCTCATTTCCAGACCCCCAGATGTCTTTGAAATGCAACAAAATTGCTCCTCACCCACATATTAAATACTTTTTTTTTTTTTAAACTAAAAGGTTTTTGCCTTCAGAGTGCTTCAGGCTCTCTCTTCCTCTGTGATCTATTCAAGACTAAGAATCCAACTCCTGTCTGCAAAACCACTGAAGATCTAAATAATCACTGCCCATAATACTCTATATACTCAGATGAGGGTGTGGTTTATGTCCTCTGTTTACAATAAATCTATCTTCGAGTTTTTGTCTTTTTTTTTTTTTTTTTTTTTTCAGGAAATGCAGTAAATAATATATACTGAGATAGTATAAATTCTTATTTTGCCAGCGGTAGCAGTATCCAAAATGAACAAACTAAAACTAACAAAGTTTTGAGCTTCCAGAAAAGACAAATACTTGAAATAGCTCATAGAGATTTTAAAGCAAAGAAACTTTCTGAAGGTGATCTATCTATATAGTTGTTATACCTGGATAGATAACATTTATGCTGTTTTCTTATATCATGCTTGTCTAGAATAAGAGTGTGGGGGTTCTGATAACTTTTCAGTACATTGGATGAAAAAGAAGTATGACAGCAGAAAATATCTGATAAATGAAATTTGACATGTTTTTTCTATATATAAAATGGATGCTGAACAGCTGGTAGTTGCAAATATTTTAGCAGTCATTTTTGATGTGGAATATTGCTTCTGTGCTCAACATTAATGAGATGTGAGTTGTACTTCATCAAATTGACAGTTCTTAGGCTTTTTTGACGTGCACATGATACATTTCTCAGAACAGTGGATAATGGATACATTAACCTGTAAAAAGAACAAAAAATTCTTAGTGTCATTACCTCCTAGTGACCTACTTTGGCCATCCACTATGAAGCTATGCAAAGAAATATATGGATACATACAAATAGGATAGATAGAAAAAGTATGGGTAAAAATAAATAGAAAAATCTTTTTAGAATAATACAAGACATGAGCACATTCTCTAAAGGAATAGGAAATAAAATACACATCTCAAAAACAACGAGTAGACCTATATTCTTTTCAAGAATTTAGGAACTTTTACCTTTACTGAATGACTAGGATTTCCTTTTCTGTAAAACCTTTTGCTGCCATATTTATTTTATTGAGATTGTATTGCTATTGTTGAAAAAATAAGCCTTGATGATACATGAAAATAGCTATTGGCTCATTAGAAGTTTCAGAGAGGAGTCAGAGGGATTATTCTAATATTTAATGTTATTCACCCACATAACCAGGATTAGTGCCTTTGTCTGCACTGAGAAAGGAATATAAAGAAACTACGACTGTTCATACTCGTGTCTAGGGAGATCATTATAAAGCCATCCACAGCTGCCACAGTCAGACACATACATGATTCTGACTAGATCTGTGTAAGGTCAGTGGGTTAGCTGATATGTGTCAGCAATACAGTTCTTTTTTTATTTTTTTTTTTTTTTTAATTGTGAGTCATGGTTGCATACAGACATACTAACATATAAAATTAATCTTGCCATCCTTACCTGTACCAGGGACTGAAGACTTTGAATTTGTTTTTCTAGTTCTGTAAAACATTCTAGAAGATCCCAATAAAAACCATAGGAGAAAAGTCTAGGCATCAATACATTTGAGACTGAAAAGGTAAAAATTTGATCATAATGTCATGTTCCTAACTTCCAAATATAAAAACATAATAGTATGTAGGTATTCACACTCTACCAAGTGAATTTGGGAGTATTGTATGGTAGGTGATGTTCACAGTAGGAAACTAGTAAATAACCAACTGCTATGTCTGAGGTTCTGCAGTGTCAAACACCATTAGAATGAACAGAATGTATTTTGAAGAATTTACTTTGGTTTTCTAGCCAATGGAGTTGTGCTTCTTATCTCCCTGGTCTTCACAAAACGGTACACAGAAGAGTGTTTGTTACAGTGTAATTATTAGAACTGTAAATGAGTAAAAAAAAAAAAAAAAAAGTGTTAAAGGGATTAATCTGCTGTAAACAAAAATTAAGAGCTACTAAAAATAATAGAATCATCAAATCTTTTTAGGTTGGAAGAGACCTTTAGGATCATCGAACCCAACCAGGGGGAGGAGGTGTTATCTAAAATACAGGACACTGTAATATATATAAAAAATGGATGTCCTTGAACAGTGGAAAAAATAATTTGTATGAAATTCAACAGTGGAAACCCCATTTTTTTTTCCTTTTTCTTTTTTTTTTTCCTTCTTTTTTCTATGTCATTGGTGGCACATCAGTTTTAAGAGACCTATGTATATTACTTGATCACAGAACATAAGCTAAACCCAGACATTTTTGAGTGTTTGTTTAAGATGTAGTCATACATCAAAGTAGCTTGTCCCTTGGCATGACAAGGGCACAGTGATGTGTCCCTGTGTCTGTGTGTCAGAAGGCATAACACAAGGCCGTCCAGAAGTTAACTTTTGAAGCATCCAATTTTACTACAAGTATATAAATATGAAAAAAAAAAAAAAAGCAACAGTAAGTTAACATACATCAGGAAGCTATTTCTGATGTAGATAAGGGATTTGGAGTGCTTTAGTGTTGATGATTCCGGATACCCAAATTTAAAGTGAAGGTATTCAAAACAGTACAAATTTACAGAAAAGCTATCTCTGATCCTATTGTCTGTATATTCATCAAAGAATTAAAGTGCTGGTACGTATAAAAATCAATTCATTCCAGAGAAATATTGGAATAAGTTTCCAATTTATTACAGTTGGGTTTTGGATTAGCTTCCCCAAAGGAGTTATGAGAAGCCTGAACACGTTACCAAAGAGACTGCTGGCGACAGCAGAGCCTACTGCATTCTATCATCCAGAAAATCCCTTTGGGTTTAGTATCATTTTTTTAATTAAATTCTTCATTACAAGGATGTTTGCACAGAAAAAAATGGAAACCATGTGTTACAGAATAAGGAGAAAGAAAACGTGTCTGGTATTGATGGACTTATATTATTGGCTGATACAAGTTCTTGGTATAATCTTTCCAGCTGTGCCTTCTAAATTTTGTGTATTCAGTACTGCAGGTTAGCAAGAACTGTCCTGTCATTCTGTAGTATATAGTCTTTTTTATCAATAGCAGTTGAAAAGAAAAATAAATCCTGGAACAAAAAAAAAATCTCAGTATAAAAAAAACCAAAAACAACATTCCTTCCCCCCCAGATTTTTTTTTTTTTTTTTTTCCTGGAAAAGTTCATAAATCCTACATAATAAAATAGGACTGGGAGGTTTTCCTTGTTATTTCAGGTAATTATATGCTTTACAGTAACACCATCAAAAGAATCTCAAAGATAATAGACAGTAAAATATCCTAGAGCCTGAAGGAGTTATAGGACAAAATTGAAAAGTGCTGAAAGTAGACTAGTACCTTAGTACATCAGGTCTGTGAATGAAACCACAACAACACAAGAATGTAATAGCTAGGTGAATGTAAGCGGTCAGGATCTCATTTCTGATTTAGGGCCTAATGGCGTTAAATGGAAAGCATATAAACTTGCTAATGGCTAGTCTATCTTGCTAAAAATAAAATCTTTGTTCCTTATAAGACATTCTCTCTCATTTGATTTTTTAATTACTTTTTTTTAAATTGTTTTAATTGTCTTGGTCTCAGTTTGTTGTAGGTGAGATTTCTCCCCAGTTTCCACATCTTAACAAAGGTGTTAGAACAAGAAAATGTACTGGATACCTTGCCTCATTTTTGATGAGGATAACAATGAAAATGATTTGTTAATACCATGACAGTGAATTTAATTCCTAAGACTGAAAGCTTCCTTTCAAGGAACAGAGACACCATCTAAAAATTTATTGCATTTTTAAATACGTTCTGATTAATGGGCACAGTTCCACCTCATGAAGGCCTGACTTAAATCTACCTATGGAGACAGAGTTTAGTAAACCTCTACAGAGGTCAATGAATAAAGGTAATTATTTTCCAAGTCTAACATTTCTTCAAGCATTACACTCATTGGACCCAGGTTCGTTTTTTAAACAAATGGTAAAGCTATGAATACTTTGCACATTTCTGCTGTAAATATAGAAGAGACACTTTTAATTATGATGTCAATAGCTCTATTTTAACAAGGTTTAAGGAGCATAAGCATTTGATTCTGTTCCTCAAATGAATGCAGCTAAATAAGTAGAAGCAACAATTATTCTGTTTCTGAACACTGATCTGAAGGATCTCAGCAGATTACAGAACACAGTTGCAGATTGAAAGGTGAAATACAGGAGCTTTATTGAATCCCAAGAATCTGCTGTAGCACTGTCTCGATTACAGTAAAATTTATAAACCTGTATTTTTAAGACAAAATGACAAATTTGGCTTCAGAAATTATGAAATTTTTTAAAATGTATTGAAATTGAATGTTTTGATTGGTCTCTTGATGAGAGTTTGTAGCATGTTTACAGCTGAGCCACAAATTTTAATCAGAAACCTCAGACTTACAATCTGTTGAAACTGAAAAGAAATATTCCACTAATTTGTAGATCTTTGTGATCTAGATTTTAGGAAAAAAATTATATATATTGTGCTGATTTTAAGAAAAATGCCATATATCACCATAAAATTAAGTCATATGGCAATGCTGCTGCACTGTGTAGAAACATGTACACTTCAGGAGGCTGGCAGACTCCACGTGAGGCACAGTTTGTGGTGCCTCTTTGACTTCATCACATTAACTTTGGAACTGTGCTGTAGGAAAACGCTTTGTGGTTGTAGAAGCAAATGAGTAACTAATGATTTTAGTTCTACTTGCATTTAGTGTTTTATGAAGCAAACATCAAAACTAGAAAAGTGGAAATGTTTTCAAAGAGAATATTGTGAATTATAATGCTGAGAAAAACACCTAGACTATTGTTTAAAAGTGACAAAAAGGACTAAGATTTTTAATGTCCTTATGAGAACAAAATAATCTTAAATAAATATTAGGTATGCAGAAATTAGTTATTTTGGTTACTTACACTCAGAAAGTTAGATAATTAATTTATTTATCAGTACATGCATTTCAGTATTATTCTCTTTTTAAAGATAATTTCATTAGGAAGCTAGAAAAGAGTCTCAATTTGAAATAATGTAGTTTGCAACTGTATTCAGTACAATTTCATTGTCCAGGCACAGAGTCTATGCTATTTAAAATCCAGTGTGTGAATTTTGAAATTTAATCTCTGAAAATTTCAAAGTTTCTGCTACTATGTTGGATAAATCTTAGAAATTTGAAACATGTAGCTTAAAAAGTTATAGTGTGTTCAGAATGACTGTGTGATCCCAAGAGGACATAAAGCTGTGCTCCTCATGTTTGGCTGGAGTTAGTAAAAAATATAATAACCAACATTTTGCCTTATCTGAAAATGCTATACTATATATAGAGAAAATTCTATACTATATCTAGAGAGAAAATCCTATATTATATATACTTCATATATATATTAGATAATGTCCCTCTTAAAAACAAGTATCCTACTGTATCCTCTCATTTGCTACTGTTGTGGTTTGAGGCTTGGAATGGGGTCGTGACCTTCCAGCAACTGGGAGGACCCCGGGTGGGGGGGAAACCATTGGATTCCCTCCCCTTCCCACACTAAGAGGCAGGGAGTGGTTTCTTATTTCACTCCTGCCTTGGAGCTTGGAGAGGAAAGTTCTCCTTTCACTCCGTGGGACCCTGAAACCATTTCTGAGGGTTTTGTATATCTTATTTTTTGTATTATTCCCCTAATCTTTGTATATATTATTTTCCTTACCTCCCTTTTTCGTTTTCTGTTCCTTGTTGAACAATATACTTCATTTTTTTTTCCAAAGTGTCTCTCTCTCAGGGGTGGGGAGAGGCGAGTACATAGTTCTGTTCCATGTGGGTCCTGCCCTGAACCCCTTTTTACAGGGAACCAGGACAGCTACATTTTTTATGTTTAACAGAAGTTTCTCAGTGTTTCAGTCCCGTATCCTACATATTTGTGTATCCTGTCAGAAAGGCACATATATGGTATCAAAAGTAATTTGATATCCTTACATTTAATAGTCACCAACTTTTTCTTCTGTATACCTTAGTCAGTGAAACTGATGATGACATTCTACATAACACCAAAACCTACTAGATCAGCCACTGGCTAGTCAGTAATTTTGTATGACTAAACAGATGAAAAAAGCATATATACATGATCTGAACACATTAGCACTCAATTTGCAATAGTGTGATAGAACCAACCAAATACAGGTGTTTGAGTTACCTCTTCTGGTCAAATTGTCATGTTTGATTACTTCTTATGGTCAAATTGTCATTTCACAAATACACTTTTTTAAAATATCATGGCAATAGTTTTATTTGTATTCTATTTGTAGATTGACACAGCCATTCTGAAATCAAATTTAATCAAGTCCTTTATTTTCTCATCTGTGTGTTCTGCTTTCCACATCTTTATGTCATAGCCAGTTATTTAAAAATGAAAGTTCACTATGTCATTTTGCCTGAGTCTATTAAGTTGACTGCAATCCTGCCTGTTTCATCTGTGGAAACATAGATCCTCCTAAGGCTTTCCAAACAGATGGACTACTGCTAGTACACTGAACTGCCAGCCAAGAGAGCTGTTTTCTGACAGGCATAGGGGTTAGAAAAGGATAACAGATCCTTTCAGATATTTTCAGATACAGAAACTGACAAAGTCTTTTTAACAGTGCTGCTTTTCCCACTCATCACCTTAAAAACAAGGAGTCCATTCTTCTTTATTTTGCTTGATAGTTTCATAAATAGACTTCTCTAAGAATGAGCTTTATATTTTAAGTCGTCAGTTAAAAATGTAGATATTTCTTTGACTGCCTTCAAACCTTTAGTTCTCTAATAAAATCTGAAAAACATGAAATATTGTTTTCTTTGCTGTTGAAGTCTTACCATGCTAGCTGAATCTACATCGTATTCTGCTCATCACCATCTTTTAGGCCTCCTAATTATTAATTTGTGAGGCTATCTGACCTAATTTTGAATGTGAGATAACAATTGTTGTTCTAGAATAGTTAGCTGGGTTTTTTAAGAGTTCCTCCAGAAATAAATATTATTAAATGTTTCAGACAAAATTTTCTGTTACAATAGTAAACCTTTACTTTGCCTTTCAGAGGATGGACACTGTGTCCTTACAGCTTTTAGAATTTTGTCTTTTAATTGAAAAAGCAATGCTGATGTAGTGCAGTGATGATATTTTCTCCTTTTCTATAACAGGAGATAAAGAATGCATCATGCTATTCTTAAGTAGCTTAAATGATGGAAGCCAAATTATAGAGGAGGTATGGAGAAGAGTAAACTTTTTTCTGAGTACATAACAACATCTTTCTTCTTTTCAACACAATCACAGGAGAATATACATTTTTCAAGACTTAGTATTTTGACACTCAAATCAATAATATTGCTGATTCTCTAAGAATCACCCCATTCTTTTTGTGCCTAGACAGCTGAACAAGGACAAGAATCAATATCTAGAAGGGGCATATGATAGTACGTTCTCTTCAAGGCATGGTCTCAGGAGTAAAATGTGCTTGCTGACATACTGTTATTGGTTGGCCATATGTTCTGATTCTGTTTATGTAGAAATAAACATCGTGGATGTGCACTGACATTTGAAAGTTGCATTCCCAATTACATGTAGCGTATGCATTTCAGTAAAGGTATATATTCAGAGCATTTAGAGTATTCTCATTCCAAAGCTGTAAGAAGATCTAAACTCTAATTTGATTCCAAATATTGTTCTTGCTTACTTCTCTATGCATTATTATTTTATGGTGATGAGAAAGACTGATGCTGAATCAAAAAATAACTAAAGACAGTGTGAAATTACTATTGAATTTTATATGTGTTACATCAAGTTGCAAATGAACAACTGTAGCAGATTATGTGGAAACAGGCTAAACTTAACTGGAATTAGGTGACTTAGAAGATTGCTTACCATGAACCTCTGTCATTATGAGTCATAACAGATTCATATAGGACACCAGGACAATACTAACATAACTTAATAAGTAGACAGGACTGATGGCACAGAATGCCAAATAAATGACAGCATACTGAAAATAGACATGAAATCACTATTTTGTAGAGTGGGGGCAAATCCCTGCAGTAGGAGAGGTTGTGACAAAAAATGTGAGTATACAAAAGTTTTGAGAGGAAAGTTTATGGTCAAGATAATGCCAAAGGTCTGTGCTACAAATAGAAATGAAGCTGAGTTAAGATAGCAAATAAAAGTTATTACAGATTTAATTGTCCTTAGGAAAACAAAGAATACTTGGACTGAAGAGGTAAAATAAAGTTTTTACATGATCAGATCAATCTCACTCAAGAACTGATAAAAGGGATTCACTGAGATTCTTCAATGGATTTATCTGTGTATTTGACTTTCGTGAAAATGATCACAAATAGCTAATGTAATTATTAGAGTTAAAAGACCAAAAAAGATATTTCACTAGAGTATTGGCTGAAGGTGTTGTGGTGGTTCAGCCTCAGGCAGAAACCTGGCCTCACGTGGCCGCTCGCTCACCCCCGACCCCCAGCACGGGAGCGAGAAATGGGAGAAAAATACAAACCGCTGTGGGCTGAGGTAAGGAGAATTTACTACAGGAATGCAGAAGGAACAGCAAACAGCAGTAGCAATGAGTATAAAAACAGATAACAAATTGTACAAAAGAAACAGCTCATCCCCCAGCCCGGCACCAGCCCCTGCCCCCAGCCAGCCTGCTTCTTAATCCTATATCACTTTGCCTGGAAATACCTAGTTCAGTTCCTATATTTTAGCTGTTAAACTAGTGTGATCATTTCAGAATACAACTCATTTGGCTACATATCAACCAAGAGAGAGTCTTTTCCTTACTTCATAAAATTCCTGAAGAGAGGTTCGGCTATGTTGTCTTCTGAAGCAATATGCTTCTTCTACTCTCTTATTATTGGCAATACTGGAAGTAAAATGAGAACAAAAGAACAGCCAAAAAAATCACTGCCATCTATGGCTTAGAGTGCCCGTTCTGTACAGGTTGAAATCTGAGCCTGCCTAAAACTACCCATGCATGCAAAATTTGTCTGTCAGGGTGCTAAATGACTTTTCTTTTGTCTCCAAAGCAGAGTTTCTTTTCATATAAATCAGATAAATGTGCTACATTCTGGATTAGCTCTATATATCCACCAAACCAGGTTCAGGGCCAACACTTTCTAAGTGCAAAAGCGCCCGGTGATGCCCCAAGGAACAGTAGCGTATTCAGAGTGCAGCTGAGGCACACAGGTTGTATACAACAGATGGTAACAAGCATGTGTTTTAGGCAGAGCTGCATGACATTTACTGTAAAGTGTTACTTTTTCACAATATCTTTTCTGGGTGTTTTCACTACGCTGTCAATCCTCATTCAAAAGCTGAGGAGTGTTAGCTTTGACAGGAAGGCTGGGAAGGAGCTGCCTTTGGTGGTAGGCATTTGTTTCTCTCTCAGTTGGGCACTAACAACTTATAGAAGCCTCTCTCAGGGTTTGGAAATTACCACTCCTTATTTCTCAGTAATGGGATGTTAGTTGAAAATAAGAAAGCTGTATAAAAAGTCGCAGGAAAAGTAATGTCCTAAGTTATGTACGTGGAACTGCTTTGCTGCTTGCCCACTGGATACATTTCTAAGAGAGCTATCTTAGCTCAAGCCCCATGTAATACTTCCCACTGCACAGAACAAGAAAACCATTACTTTCTGAAACCATCACTGTATTTATGAGACTTATCAGGCAATGAGGTCAAAGGCCATTCAAAATGCAAGCCAGCTCTTTGCTACTTGTGAGCACCAGGTACCTCTGCAGTGTCAGGTACAAAAGAGTTATTTAGCAATCTTGTCAGAACAGCACTCTGAATGTACAGAAGATGCACTAATGTGAATATAGCCTCTTCTTTTTATGCTGATGTACAGTCTGCTTTCTATATGTATTCAGGAGATTTTAGATATGATTTTGGGGAAAATTTCCTTTTAAGGGTAGAAATTGTGATGAATATCAGTAAAACTTGAGAATAACTGTAGTGAGTAGAGCATGGTCACTATAACGTTTGACCTTCCAAGAAGTCATCTTGCAGTGGATTTTCACTGTTGCATGTGTGTTTCTTGCCAGCATTTCACAAAAACATTTCTGTCTGAAACAGCTCTCTAGTGTGGTGATATATCAAGCTCCATTAGATGGGAGAACTTGGTCTTTCATAGCAGATATTTCTAGTTTGTTTTCTGTTTCTAGTTGTCATTGTCAGGGAATTTAAAGCAATAGTTTTGCAATTTGTAGAACTTTTTTCTTCAAGCATCAGATTTTTCATTCATGTTATTTCACAGTCCTTAGGTTTCAATACTAAAAAACCCCACCCTCCTTCTCTGGAGAACTGGAAACACCAGAGCCTGCTTCTCAGGCTACTGCTCTCTTGTTTCTCCAAAGAAGAAAAGGTATTTCAGTAAAGTCTTTCCAACTTTTTTTCTCAGAAAAAAAGTTTCAGTTTTCAGACAAAATCTTCAGTTGAAGTAGTTTGTAGGAACCCCAACGTTATACTGACTTCAAGGACTTCTTTCTCCAGTGAAAACTTTCCTTCCTTACTAAGCTTGTTCAGGATTAAAAAAAGGCACTGTCCCAAATTAATCCAATTAGCAAACAGAACTGTTTAAATCCACAAATATTGTATTACAATCTAGTAATGTCTTTTTTTTTCTTTTTATTACTTTGAGAAGTAGGTAATTTTTATCAAGGCTTGGGCTAAAAAAAAGTTTATTTTATCTTTCCTTTGTGTGTGGAACTATGGTAGAAAAACTAGGTTTTCAGTACTAAAATGCTGATATTGTAGATTAATATATTGCAGAACCAAGGTGGGAGGAGTTGGTGGTGCAGTTTAAGTGCTGAGGACCATGTCAATTGAAGAATTCTTTTCTGTACAAGACTTCTACACTGAGACCAGTCCCTTATTCCTGTTAGTTGGTTTATTTATTTTCCTGTTTCACCCAGAGGATTGTTGGGGTTTTTAAATAGTTAAAGAAATTGTTACAAGAATATTCCACGCTTAAATAGTTCTTATACTAACTCAGTTCCAACAGTATTTCCTATTTTTCCTTGTTTGAAACAAAATTGAGAGCTTCCCAGTGACTTTATTAATACGTCAAATAGGAAAATATCCGCTTTGTCATTTTACACACATAACTGGTTTGTTTTGTTTTGTTTTGTTTTTCTTTTATCTCAGGTGGTTTAACCTTGCTTAAATCATGGCATCAATTGAGGTTAATTTAAATGAACTGCATACTCCTATAAATTAGTAAATAAGACAGTCAATTAACCAAATTAAATCTTATTGGAAATTGGCTGCTGCCATCTGGAAATTTTTTATTAGACTTTATAGTTGACATGACCTTTAGAGTGGAGCTAGCAGGATTTTTATTTCTCTAAGAAATGCTTGACTTAGAAGAACAAAGTATTTGTAAAGCATTTTTAATATTCCTGCACTTGCTGAATAACTATAGTGGAATATAAGTGAAGAGGCAGTTGAAAAGGTATGGAGTTTTTTACTGCAAAATCTGAATTGCATGTCTGTTAGCTGGAATCTGTTACTCTGTGTGGGGTTTTTTTTCTGTTATATTGTACAGTCTCCTAATGCACTGTGGAGTCTATCATAGTAAGGATCGGCCTTTATCTGTCACCTCTAAGCTGCTTAACCTTTTTAATTTGCCAAGGTTTTTTTACCTTTAAAACTTCCAGGGAAATCAGAGGCATGCTTATATTGACTAGAGATGTTTTAAGGTATTATTTCAGTGGTATCCAAGCCATCCTCCCAGTGGGCAGCTTGGAAGTGTGCTGTCTGGACACAGTGTTGCATATATATGCCTGCTTTCCCTTGCCCTGAGTAAACAGCAAAGTGATGTGGTTCTGAGGGTTCTGGTTTTTTTGCATACTATAATTTCAGAGTAGAAAAATCATCCATGTTACTGCATGAAATTGCCCTTACCATTGATTGGTGGGAGCTTTTGTATCTTGGTAACCTCATTCAGGATGCTTAACCTGCAGCCTGTATAGATTTGTAGTCACCAACTTGTATTTAGCTTAAATCTCCTTCTTCTAAATAGCCTTGTTTCCTCAGGGATTTTTGGCAGCAAGTGAAAGACTGCCCAGGTAGGTTTCCGAAAGAAATTGTGGAGTCTGCATCCTTGGAGATATCCAAAAGCTGTCTGGGCATGGTCCTAGGCAACTGACTCTAGCTGGTCCTGAGTGAGCAGAGGGGGCTGTGGACAA
Organism: Merops nubicus; assembly: GCF_000691845.1. Classification (NCBI taxonomy): domain Eukaryota; kingdom Metazoa; phylum Chordata; class Aves; order Coraciiformes; family Meropidae; genus Merops; species Merops nubicus. The sequence continues at coordinate 11,346 of NW_008623463.1, read as the reverse complement.
GTTGATCTTAAGAGGTTGCTCCTAACCTCGAACATTCTGTACTGTGATTAAACAGCTCGTTTTCATGGCCACTGCCATTCCTTATTAGTTGTCTCAAAATGCCTTCTGTATCATAACACAGGGTCACATTCCTCAACAGGATCAGATAATGGACCCTCGCAAAGAAAGCAGGGTTGAGAAATAGTTGCCAAACTCCTGAGTTCTTCACCTAAGCCCTGGCCTTTTGCCTGTCTCCTAGAAGCTCCTGGGATACAATAATTTGCTTCAAGTTATAAACTGCTTTTGCCTCAGTCAAGAAATGTGCTACATGACGCATGACTAATATGCAGTAAAGCTGTCACTGTATTACACCCATATACATGAACAGATGGGCTGTGGTGCCCAGATGCCATGGTACTGGTCGTATGGCTGGGAATTTCCCTTAACTGAGGGAAGATTTCTGATTTTTCAAGCCAAAGAGAGCACCAGAACTGTACAAACACAAGTAGGATTTTTTTTTTTTTTTTTTTCCGCCCCCAGGGATTAACTGGAACCAGTTTGGGAAGAGAAGGGATTTGGAAAAAAGAGCACTGCTGTGACATGAGTAATCAAACCTCCATATACATATATATATATATATATACTACACATGTAGGTGCTGTGGAAACAATAGTTTCACCATATTTAAGGATCGAGCCCTACATGATCAATGAATGTACTTTCTTTTTGCTGTATTTCTAGTCATGTCCTTTGTGTGAGTATTGCTCTAAAATGGATTTTAGACTTTGTGCTGTGCTCACTTCCCTAAAATAATTAACACAGATAAGCATTGTTTAGTGTAAAGCCTCCAGATTTTCATATTTAGAGAACTTGCTTGATCAAATCATGTACCGTTGAACAGTTATTTTTAATGCTTCAAATCACTGGGGAACTAAAAAAGTGGGTTCAGCAAAATCTTGATAGTGACTGAGGTCCAGAGTGTGGGCCTCTAAGCCAGCAGGTACAGTTCATGCCACAGTTCCTGGAAATGTATCTGCCACCAGAGTTATGTCCTAGGGGATTTTCATGTGGTGCTGACAGAACTGAAGAGCTCCACTGTAGAAAACTTTGTGCCCTCCTGAGGGGCAGCAAGTGGCTGAGTGAGCAGGGAGAGAATATCTTCTATAAGGCTTTCACGTGACCTCTTCTACAAGGATCCTGATCCTTGGGTGTATCTATTTTTCCTTAATTCCAAAGAGTTGTCAGTATGTTTCAAGAGAAAACTGGGGTCTGGAGGCACTTGCAGTGCTGGGATGTCCTAACTGTATTTCTTCTTAGAGAGGAAAGACTTGGACTTCTACCAAGACTTCAGAGGTCAGATTTGTCTTCCTCCTTTTTGAGAAGCTGAGTATCTAGGGAGCCTTGAAGAATGAAATAATGTGGAAACAAAGCTGGATATGGCAGTGGAAGGGTTTATCTGCAATAAGGTAGGGATTCATTTCATTGCATCCGTGAGGTAATATGAAAACATATACATTGAATACCTTCTACGTTCATTCAGCTACACCATTGGGTCTTCTGGTTTTTTTGGGATGACTAAAAGCTAGCTTGCTCTGCCTCAATCAAAAGGCAGAATGAGGTGCTGAGATGCTGTAGTTAATATGTATTGTGCTGTTTCCACACTTCTGGTATTACTTTGTAAACCAGTTTTCTAATGCACTGTTCCACAATATAATTTCATGTTTATTTCTAGCTGTTTTCACAAGAGAATCTTTTTTTTTTTTTTGTAAACTTTCTTCAGAGTGCATTTTAGATAATAGTTTTCATTTTTGATAAGCAACAGAGAAGAGATTTTTGAATTCTGCTTCTGAACACCACTGAAAATAGTGATTGGAAAAGTCAATAATTTATGTCACTTGCTTTCACGTCTCCAATACAACCATGAAAACTAGGTATTAATCTCAAGCTCATGCACACTCTATACCTGAGAAAAATGTTAGCTGACCTTTTTAGCAATAACATATTTAAATACATAAATCATATGATATTAAGGGTAATGTTTTTTATTATGCTATAGCAAACAGGGAGCAAGCCTTCCAAAATAGGGAGAGAAATTGCCATATTCTGTGGTGTGATGAGGGAAATTCATAGGAGAATCAAATTCTCCTCTCACTAGGCAAGTAATTATTCAGTGTTCTCTATCTTTTAACTTTCCCCAAAATTTTGTATTTTATGCCTGTATTATCTCAGTATAAGGGTTTTTTCTGTAAGGCATTACTTGACTGAAGTTTTATGGAGTGGAAAATGCATGTTTCAGTAAGTAACCCTTGTGCCATATTTATGTCAGTGTGGTACATAGCAAGTTTTGCTTTCTCCATGTATTGTAATTTGTTTGTCATAAACTTCATGAAACATCAAGGGAGACTATTGTGGCTGACAGAAACAGGTGCTGCACCACTGATCTAAATGGATTTTTGCCTGCCTACATCCATCATAGATTTGGTTGTCTTCCAAAATATTTTTTTTCTGTCACAAATGACAATTTCAGCCTGTTCCATTGCTCGTATTGCTAGAATTAACGGTGGCATTATGCAGTGAAATGTAACTGGCCAGATTCTGCCAGCTGATTTTCTTATTAGGTAACCTTATTTTCACTTGTATTGCAGTGCTTCTATTTTATGACAAATGCACAGGTTTTAAAATTAATTCTGGTGCAGAAAAAAAGCAAACCTACCTTTCTGTTTTGATAGTCTTGCCCAACCTTCATTGCTGTGTTGATATGCACAGAGACTGCTGCTACATTTTGCTAGCCAGTCATTCTGACAATATTGCTTTCCCTTTGCTGCATCAAATGCTAAACTGTCCCTGCTTTCAAGGCTCTTCACAACATCACTCCTCCTTGCTTGTTTCCCACTCAGTGTCAAATGCCTCACTCCTGCTTCCAGACGGCTCCTGATGTCAGCATCTTCCCCACTTCCCACTATGTGTTTCAGTGAACTGTCTCTTGCACCATCCCTCATGCTTGAGAAGACATTTTTGTAAATCTCTGTCGGGCTACTTCATGATCCCCTCCAAATCCCTCCTTAACTGCCCTTTGCTCCATCCATCCAACTCTCATCCAGCCTTAAAAATCCAGCTTGTATAAGACAACCATCTGAAATTAGTAAGTGGTAGAGAAAACAGAAGGGAATATACTATTTTTAATCTCTAAATTGCTACTAAATTTCTGCTAAATGAGATAGAGGCACACAAAGTGAAAAGGATGTGCAACTCCAATACATATTAAATAGAAGTCAGAACTTTTAAAGTCCAAGCTAGCAGTCTTGAGTGAAGACTGCAAAGAAAAAATTCTCTGTGTTGGTGCTGACAAGTACTATCTCAGTAATTGAGGAAAGATAATTTCACAAAATCAGCAACACTTTGACATAACGAAATTGTTGATGTTTCAAAAAGTTGCACACAAATACAAAAAGAACAAACAATAAATAGATGATACAAAGACCAAGTGGATCAAGAAATTGTTCCTAACAAAGTCAAGCATTCTGCCTAGGAGAATGAAAAACAGTGAAGTATAGGAATATGGGCCTTTTGTCTTAACCTGACAGCAATATTGTCATTACTGATGTATTGGTTTCCACACTTATTTATTCCACTGCTTGTTTAAATAAGATTTTGGAAAAGTGACTGTAGTTGGTACTGCAAAACATCAATCTGTTGAAATAAAACCCAGTTTTGCATGCCTTTTCCTGTATTTTCCAGTATGAAGTAGATGTTTGTCTTATTGGGAGAAAAGTATGAAAAGTAACGTATTAGATGGAAGATTAGGACACTAGTAACAAGAAGGAGAGCTGAGTATGTCTAACTACAGACATAAGTACTTTCTTGCCTATTAAATACGAACTTTTGCTGGAATTACAAACATAACTCACTGAAGTTGGAAGTCTTTCTAAACTTAAACTGGTGAAAGGGGCAGTATCACTACAGCAGGTGTAGTGACTTATAGAAAGACTCTTCTCTCAGGTGATTCCTGCGTGCCCATTCCTCAGCCCTTCTCTTGGAACAAGTATAACTAAGAAGTTATTTTTCAAGGGATAACAGAACTTGGGGCTTAGCTGACTCCATTGTCACATTGGGAATACTTACACGTCAACTTATCTCTGCAGTTTAATTAGTAAACATAGGCTTCCACAGTTCATAATAGTACCCTTTAACACCTATTTTACTACTTAGTCTCACTCTTTTTTTTTAATTTTGTTTTTCTCAGCAAGTACATAAATAACCTGCCCATAATATTCTATCTAGACTTTGTTTTTGAGTAGTATCTAGCAATAACAGTAATATCTCCATATATTATGTCTTAGTTCATGAAAATTTCAATATTTATTTTGGAGATATTGGACACCTGTACATGTGGAAACAGAAAACTAAGAACAAGATTTTTTTTGGTTTTCTTTTAAAAACAGTGGGGTTTTTATGAGAAAAGTAGCTATACATAACATTCGTAAAAGGGACCAATTCTTCTGTGAAGTCAAGTAGTCCTATAAATATATCTTTTTCCTATTACTTGCCAATAACCTCTAGAAGTGGATCATAACTAGTCATCATAAAATCCAAATATTAAATAGACTTCCATTACCATTGATATTTTTTCTTTTTTCCTTACAAGCAAACAGTATAATTAACTCTTACAAGAAACACTTGATTTTAAGGGCCTGATGCAACACTCATTAATGCAATGTGAGTCTTTCCATTGATTTCTGTCAGATTTCAGATGGCCTTGCACCTTTAATTAATATAAGAGGCAACTGACATTTCTTATAATTTAATCATGCTGATAACGTAAATATATACTGCTGATATGTTTTTCAGTACAGTGTTTATTGGCATAATATAGGCTGCATTGCTATAGTACTGAAAAATATCATCTGTACTATCTGAATGGGAAAGCAGGCTGCACAACACTTCAGAATCCTTACATTCAATTTATAAAGATGTTTCTGGGGAAATACATGCCCAGAAAAATATGACCTGAAAGGAACTTTTCACAATGATCATCGCAGGAAAGAATACCCATTTTCTCCATTAGTTATGTCAAATGGCCGTTGTGACTTCTTGAAAAGTTTTCTTTTGAGAAGAGCAGTTTCAGTCACTTCAAACTGGGGGCATGGTCAGTTTTTGGAAGTGGCATATCTCAAGAGTAGTGTGGAGGAGAAGTGGCCTGCTTCTGCAGTCAGAGGTGGTAGCTCTGATCACACACACAGAAAGCACTATGGTCTCTTAGGATTGAAAGCTATCTACTTTGAACATGTCTTCAGCTGATGAAGGATTTGTCATAATGATGTTGACTATAGATTTGTCCCTAACATTGCTGAACTGCCAAACCCCCATGTAAACTGATGTTTGTTCTCCATTGACAGTTGTAATTTCCATTAATAATTTTGTTAGCTCCTCTAGTTCCTTCTGCTTTTGTTAGACCAATGATGGTGCTTTAAACTCTGCTTTACTGCTATAAATGGCTTAAAGTTTTTTTTTTTATTTTACTGCTTAACCCTTTACAGATGACAGTAACAGATAATCAAGTAGCATTACCAAATTTGTTATAATTTTTACTGTATTCTTTGGACCTTATGCCTAGGTACTTTTTAGCAATGGGGTTCCCAAAAGAATACCTTGTGCTTCTGGCTCATGTTCATGATTTCCATTGGGTAACCTTTTGTTGTACAAGATAACTGTATGTTCAGGAGGTATTCAAGAGTGAGAATTCCAAAGAAAGTAAAGCAAATCAGTAATCATGAAAAAACTTTCATTTAGGAAAAGAATATTATGGTCTTGCTTTGATCTTGCTCTAGTCTTTCCACTAAGAGTGCAGGAAGGTCTTCAAAGCTGTAGCTAACTGTCAGTAGCAGTTTGATAATAACTTGCAATACTTTCATTCAGAACATTAAGATTTTAAAAGTAAAAGTTTATTGTAAAACAATTTTTTTTTGAGTGCAGAGTAGATCAAGGCAGACATGGAAAAAGACTTGATACACTTGAAGGGAAAATGACTGTATGTGTAATAGTTGTTGGACTGAGTGCCCATACAACAGCTTTGTCATGATTGTAACTGGAGAGAAGGTTCCTCAGTGTTGGAAGGTTGAGATGTGGACAGTCCTTGTTGGGAGTTGGTCTAGGAGCGAACATAGGAAGTTTACTTGACATAGGTTTATTTCTCCAAAAGACATTATAATAAACCAATGACTGACAGAGGGGAGGAAGTTTCCCTCTTCCTCCTTCTCTGAGTTCCACATCACAAACATGGGTCTATATTTGTATCTCAAAATACTAACTGGCTGTATATGCAGCAAAGACCATCCAAATGCCATAATCATTTGGATGATCTGATCTTGCTATACCATAGTATCTTAAAAGAAGAATCTGTGTCTTGGGGCATTATATACAGCCTTGAATCATCATCTTTGCATACCCTAAATACGCTACTCCCTGTTTTATAAAGACTACCAAGACTTTTAATTATTAAGACTTTGGAGACAAAGTGGTTACTGTAACTCCATCTAATTTAAAAAAACCTGAACTCAATCTGGAGCAATATCTTAGAGTTTCTAATACAAAAGAATGACTTTTCAAGAAAAGAGAGAATTCGTAGTTATTATGGTTTGAGTTTTTTTTCTTTTTTTTTTTTTTTTCCAGAAGTCAGGCATGGTAAGCTTAATTTGGAGAACATGATTAGCGACAACTAATTGAATGTAGACAGAGCTGGCTCATAGGAGTAGTCTATGTGGAACTAACAAAACATTTTTCACTAGTAAAATTTACATGTATGGAGAATATCTCTAAAATGTAGGGAA